>NC_092073.1:13320000-13607500 GCF_039877785.1 Chaetodon trifascialis
GGAAGCTAATTTGTGTGGATGCCTGTGCAGCTTTGTCAATGCAGGGTGCAAGTTTTGTTTTCAATGCTTATGCATCCGATTGAGTATCTGTGTAAACTTGTGTGTGTTGGTGTGTGTGTGTGTGTGCGTGCGTGTGTGTAAGATCCACTGATGACTCAGGCAGGAACCCATTCCTGATGGAGCAGTTAGTTGTCCCTAGGCATCACAGGTGTTTCTATCTAAGTGACGCCCAATGACAGACACATTCCATCCAGGTTCCATTTGGGCAACCATGCAATAAATCAACACAACATCGCCACTCTGCCACTCATTACTGCGCACAGGGTATCTGAGAGGCAGAGAGAGAGAAAGAGAAGGAGATACAATGACATAAAGGGACAGAGCGAAGACAGTTCTGCTGATCTGCAAACAATGCCCCCCCAAGAAAGGTAATTTGAGAGTCTGATTGCTTTCTTGAGATAGTGTTTCATTTCACTGTCATGGAATTATGAGAGGTAGCAGACTCCTGTTTCAATTTTCACTGCCGCTCTGCATCTGTTCCAGAGAGCCCAGGGGGGAATCAATGGCTCACAGACTTTTCTATGCCAACAACAGGCTACAATTTGACCCAGTGGGGTGATAAACTGCAGCCAAACACACTTTAGCTAGTGGCCAATACAAACACAAGTGGATTTAAGGGAATGCAGAACAAATTGCTTGCCACGTTAGCGCAGTAGCAGTTACGGTAACATGGTTTAAGATTAGAAATAATGTGATTTCAAGGAGAAATTGTGTGTAATATTAGCCTTTAAATACACTGAATCAGCGAGCAGAGGAAAAAAGAAAGGGAAGAGTGGGGAAAAGCATTTAAATCTGCGGTTGTGGGGAGATGGAGGGACTGGCAGAGAGAGATAATGAGAGAGCGATTAAGCAACAGAGAAAGAAATGGATGCAGATTTAGATTTTGGCCTCCAAGATGCACGGTTACACTTTTGCATCACTAAAGTGATTGACAAATTGTCGAAACGAACCGTAATAGGATTTACAGCTGCATTAAGAATATTACACCACCAGTGCAGCTGTGTAGCACAAGAGCTCTGAAGCGAACTGGTCATTAGAGCAGAGGCAGCGCAAGCTATAAAACCCACAGTTCTGCTAACAATCACAAGTGTCAGCTGGATACATTTCCAACATTCATGTTCCCTGTGAGATCTTAATCCCTACAACACATGGGCTACTACAACAGCTACTTCTAATTTCTAGAAACAAGGCTGGCAGTATGGAGTGCTGTTCCCTAGTACATGAGTTGGGTATTTATAGGATGACACATTTCCTTTGAGGAGTAATCTCAAGAGAGAGATTTGGAACTTTGAGCACTTGAGAAAACAGCGAATGTTACTCAAAACTGACATATAGAGTATTTTGCTTCTGTGGCTCAAAAAGGAGCTTTTTCAAGTCTCAGTAATGACACTTGTTGTGTCACCAGAGTAATCTGGACTTTTTTATTTATTTATTTATTTATTTTTTTCAGAAAGCCTGCATACAAACGTGGAGGTTGGGGTTAGAAAGATGTACGTTGATCAGGCAATTAAGATCTGTGAAAAAATGCTATCAAGTTGTATGCTGGGAAGTGTAAGAATCAGTATTTTTGGGGTTTCACACGTTATCAGACTGAACCAAAGCCATCAAGTTGTTGGCTAGAAAGCCAAAACAAGCAGTGAAAGATGCTAAAATGCTCTGTTCATCACTACAAATGAACCCTACACATAATCTCATGTATCACATGATCAATTGTTAACACGAAATATTCATTATAGCAGCAAGTGTTAAATCCAATTGGGCCTGTTACTTATGCATATATGTTATATAAGTTATATTTATGTTATATATACACATATGATACTCTCGAAATAGGCCTAATCGAAAAAGGACTAACATCTTGTGTATCGTTTGCAGCCTGGTTGGAAAATCAGTTTAAAAGTCTTTCATGCTATAACATCACCACCTCTCCCTTTGGCTTCTTCCACCTGATGAGATGTTGAGCTGTGACTGAGCTGTGTTCTTATGGACATTTTTCCTCAGCAACGCCTCTAATAGCTAATACAACAACTAATAACCAGAACATTTTCTGTACACGTTCACGGAGCCACTGCTTTCTGATGCAGCTTCTTTGCACATCACGTCTCTGACCGCACAACCACTACAGGTGACATGGACAAGTGAGCACATCACGGGGGGAGATGAGGTGAAGCTGCCAGACCCTTACATGAACAAACCCACAGTCTTCGATCTCCTGTCTTCTTTACTTTGACCCTGTCCGCTGGAGTACACCAGCTGTTAAACTGGCCGAATCAGAACAGTAATATTCCATGTGGTGGGCTACCTGCGTTAGGTCTGACTGAGCCTCTCTCCACTGAGCCCAGAGGATAATCCATGCAGGGCTGGTCTCTTCAACCAGTGTTGGAAACAGCAGCTGTATGGGGACACACAAGGTCATTGTTGACCCTCCTGTTAATTCATTCCACATTTGATTAAACTGAACTGGATGAATTTCCTCTTTCAGGTAGAGTATTTTTACGTAATCATTTGTTCATGACAATAAATGTTTCAGTTGAATCTGTGGCATTCATTTCCTCTTTACAAAATCCATCCATCCATCCATTATCTATACCGCCTATCCCTTTCGGGGTTGCGGGGGGCTGGAGCCTATCCCAGCTACAATGGGCGAGAGGCGGGGTACACCCTGAACCGGTCGCCAGCCGATTGCAGGGCCACATGCAAGGACAAACAACCATTCACACTCACACTCACACCTACGGACAATTTAGAGTCATCAATTAACCTAATGAGCATGTTTTTGGTCTGTGGGAGGAAGCCGGAGAACCCGGAGAGAACCCACGCATGCACGGGAAGAACATGCAAACTTCACACAGAAAGGCCCCGCCTGACCCGGGGATTGAACCGGCAACCTTCTTGCTGTGAGGCACGCGCACTACCTGCTGCACCACCGTGCAGCCTCTTTACAAAATCGTAATCTCATAATAAAAGTAATATACTGAACCTTTTGTTCTGGGACTAAACTGTGTGCCGTTGTCTTTCTTGTTCCTGACTCTCCATGCTGTGTGTTTCCAAAGCACTTAGGCCTGCTAAATTTAGCCAACCCTGATTGTGCATTAAGGCCATAACAGGCAGAAGATATTTATGCCAGTCAGCAAATTATTCTTGGAGAGTTTTCTCAACAGAATGACTGGCAGTGGGCACTGGCAGTGAAGTGAAAAATCTGGCTTCACACCCTCTGGAACGCTCATTTGATTGGATGCTATTCGGAGAAAAAGAAAATTCACTTTGTGTACATCAAAGATGGCGTAAATTCTCCCAAAACATCACCTGAAGTATGAAATTGCATGAAATTGCCAGGTAAGTAATCACCCAGAGTGGTTAAACATAATGATGGCAAATACCCAGGCTGAGTGCTTTCCTTGCAGCATGGCATATTTTCAAGCCATGGCCATTACATCCAAATAAGTAAATGCAATCAACAGAGAAAGAGAAGGGGAGGGATGCTGGAGGAGGGCAGGGTGGTACTGTAGTCACATACTAATAGAAATTAAATTTCTATCTGCACAGTGAAAACTGCATTTACACTTGCAACCTCAGGTTTTACTGTTCCAAACAACTCCCAGCGGAGCAGACTGGAAAGTAATGGAGGGTGACCGCAGCGTTGGACTTCATTTCGCCAGCGATTTGGGAACAATGAAATAGCTGAAATGCCTGAACACTGAAATGAAAAGGAGGTTGCTTTAGAAATCTACACCCTTAAGTATTTCAATAGTTTGAACCTCTGTATTATTTGCATTTACTTCCTCTTAATAGGTAATACTAGTATTAACTCAAAGGAACCAGTCATCAAAGTTTGCCTACAAGAGAGGAACCTTCTTGTTTCACTTTTCAAGTCCTTTTCAGAGCAACGGCAAAGACTCAAGAATGCATTCTTCATATCATAAATTCACTTACATACATACTGTACATGCTAAATATCAACCAAAAGCCAATTCATGAAACACAGAAGATGTAAAATGAAGAAGCAGCTGCAGAAGTCCCACATTTTATATGCTTTTTCAACTGTTGCTTCATCCCCATGAGGACCTGTTTGGAAAATCCTGCAGGTGTTTCTCGGGGGAAAAAAAGCTGAATAAAAAAGTCCTGTACAGCAGATACTCATATGTGAAAAAAAAAAAAAAAAAAAAAAAAAAAGCTGACTAAAGCATTTCCTACCTGGCCTCCCAGCAGAGCAGAGGAGGTCAGAATGTTCGACTATCCGTCAATTCCTCTATCACACTGATCCAGGTCTAAAAGCTCAGCACTTCTGTACGTTTACAGTCATGGTTACTCTGCTTTCATCTACCTCGACGGCAATCTCACCTACTGCTGGCGCTGGGAACCAATCATCAGCAACACAGTAGACATCAACACTTCAAAGTGAGTGTGTGCACAAATGCACCAATGCAAATGGTGTTTTAGACAAGGTGTGAATTTGTATTTGATTTGTTCGCTAGAGAACACATAACATGAACACAAATACCTAGCCTTTAAAATGACACATTTTGAAAAAAATGAAAGTTAGATGAGAAGGTCGATCCCACTCTCAGATATATGTGGCCATTAATTATAAAGCCAAAGTCAGCAGCCTGTTAGCTTAGCATAGCATTAACATAGCATGAAAACAAGGGAAGACAGCTTGCTAACACCACAACTTATTGACATCTTACCATCCTGTTTGTATAATCTATACAGAAACTTAAGAAGTAAAAACATCATATTGTATTGTTATAAGGAGCTCTGTGTGAGACTATTTCAATTTTACACTTTGGGTTTTGTAAAGATTAAAGATATGTGCTAATTAATGTGTTTTAGAGGTGCTGGAAGGTGGATTTTGTTGTTGTTTTGTTGGATAGAGCCAGTCTAGCTGTTTCTCTCTGTTTCCTGACATTATGCTAAGCTAAGCTAACCAGCTGCTGCATGTAGCGTCTGTGCAGACAAGAAAGGGAAGAAGCGCATATCCCAAAAAGTCAGAGTGTTCCTTTAAATCAACACCATCACAGCAGAAAAGACATCTGAGATTTATTCACCTCAACAAAACAAGATGTTAAATCCCTCCACTTCCTCACACAGACACAAATAGGTTTGCACACATAAATACACCTCCACTCACTGCAGTGACACTTGATTAAGTCCCTGTTGGCGCAGCAGCAAATATCAGCATGCACATTGAGCTACTGATGAACTATCAGCTGAAATCCACCAACACTGCTGCGTCTGCCTCCTCACCCTCCGGTCTCACCATCATCATGCTGTAAGGGAGAGCTGCATGAGCGTCACACCATAAATTTTAGCACACCTTCATCCCAGCAGAGGACTGCTCACTGTCAGCACTGACGGATTTCATTGAAAGGAGGCTGAGATAAGAGGTTGTTATGGTGTTGTGGTCGCTCAGACTGTAGCTAAGAGATCCTGGACTCTGTATTAATCTGTATGTGCACCTATGTGCCCACTTGTGAATGTGATTCATACAAGTATAAGCGTGCATACATGAATACTTATGCGGCTGCATGTGTACATTCAAGATTTGCATGCATGCTCAGCTTTGAGTGTCCAGATGTTCCATTCTGTCATACTGCTTGCTGTCATTGCTTTTATGACTGGACACGTCTTTGGTGACAGGCTCATAATTTCAGTCAGCAAAGGCCACTGAAATGAGACTGGACCGCTGCCAGAGTCTGTGCTGTAACCGCTGATGGACAATCACATCCAAGTCTGTTCAGGGTTTTCAGTCTGACAATCTGATAAGCACTCATACAAAGAAAAAAACCTTCAGTAAATAAAACAGATTCACATTCATTTTCTGAAGTAGTTGGCATATTGTTGGCGTTGTGCAGAATGCTCATACTGTATAATGTATAAACATCGCTTACAACAAAGACGTTTAAGGTCGCATGTGTGCAAGAATACTGGTTAAAGTGTTGAAGCTTTTCAAGATGCTTTGTTCTGTTGCTGACCTGACAATCTCAACTCCATGCAGAGGAGAACAAAGTACAAACAAGAAAGCTGTATATAAAAATGTATTTCTTGTGCAACATGAAGGGGCTTCAATTAGCATTTTGTTGTGCAACCTTGTGTTGTACAATGACAAAATAAATAAACCTTGAATCTTGAGTGAAATGTCACAGCAACTATTGAATTGACAGGACATTAAGTTAAGAACATGCATGTCCCTCCTTAACTTTACATCTAGTGCCATCAACTGATCGAAACTCTAATTTCAACATTTGCTGGCATACAAATATTAGCATACTAACTAAGATGCTAAAAATAAAATTAACCTGCCCATCGACATGTTAGCATTGTCACTGTGAGCGTGCTAGCATGCTGATGTTGGCTGATTTAGCCCAAAGCAGCACGATGCTCCATCACAGAGCCACTAACATGGCTACCGAGATTTCCACTGGGAAATCTGAATAGTTGTTCACACCCACCTCTCCAGCTACTTTGCACCTAACCTAAGCTGGAGCTGCACACTGCAAACAGGGGAAGCCTGCCTGAAGGGAGCATTGTCAATGGGGAAAAGTTTCTTACTGCATATGAAAATAAAACAGGGTGCTACTGAAAGAGGAAATACTGACGATAAATAGTGATATTAAAGATTCCGTGGGACACCTGTGATAGCATTTGATGAAGTATTTATTATAATCTCGACTGTGACTTCAAGAAGCCAAGCATCAGTGGCATTGTCCCCTTCTACTGATATCCTTTGTCGTAGCAGGAGCAGAACAGTCAAGCTGAATCTATAATCAGTCAGTACCAGTGGGCTCAGTGTGAGACTGCCCTTGAGGGCTAATCTATATGTGTCCCTTGTGCTTAGGATGTCCATGAGATGTAGCGACTCCAAGCGTGGACACTCAGAGGACCCAGAGGCTTGAGAGTCAGGGGGAAAGGTCTAATGACTACATTGTTGCTCTGCCTCATCTGGACCTTCATATCCTGTTTCTTTTCTCCCATCTCACCCTTCTTCTATTGTGAGTCACTGCACTCAACTCCCTGGAACACCACTGAAATATCTGATGATACAAGGGGGGAAACTGTTGCAGTGGCTATCAACACGGTAATCTTTTTGTGCAGGTATTTTCTATTATTACATTGTGTATTGTGGAGGCAGATTAAAATAAGATAACACAACTGTATAGAACAAATGGAAAAAAAAAATCTTTTTACATGTTTTAGATTTCTTTTAAAACCACAGCGAGTCACAAACAGTTATTTATCATCCATATTTTGGAGTAAAGGTTGGGTTGATTTTAATCTGGAAAACAATAAAGAAAAGATAACAGTTCTTGCCAGATCCTCTCTACGGGCTCTGCATACTTTTAGTTTTGATGGTTTTGCCCTCTATCAGCTCCTGCAGTACACTTTTATTATCATCCTGCTAAAATATTTTAACAGTGCTCTTCAGGGACCTCCTGGCACACTTTGCGTCCAAAAGCCTAACTTTATAGTTCACTTGACAAGGTGATAGTGTTGACAGAGCGCCTACTTTTTTTTTTTAACAAATTATGACGAAAGGAAGCATGCATGTGACCTCAGACATGACTTTGAGCAGATGTTTGTGTTAAAATCAGCCCGTCGTCTGTTTATGTGTACATATGCATGCTCGTGTGTGTGTGTGTGTGTGTGTGTGTGTGTGTGTGTGTGTGTGTGTGTGTGTGTGTGTGTGTGTGTGTAAGAGAGATCGCAGCTGTCAACATGCCAACCTTTCTCTCTTCTTTCCTGTCAGCCTCCTCCTGCTGGTGCTCTCTATCCCATGGTGCAGAACAGAAAGGGGTTAGGAAAGCCTCTCTTCCCCTCCCTCTCCTCCTTCATCTTCCAGCCTTTGCCCATCATTCTTGAGTTGGAAATGTCAAACAGGCTGTCATTGAACCATTGTATGACATACTGTCAACACATTCACCCATCAAATTGCGTGTCCAACACAAGCAGCCTATTGGTTACTGTTTAACATCCAAGCTCCATATTTTGGAGTTGGTGAGTTTGTCGGAGTCCACGTACGTTTCTGGATCTGTGGTCTCTGTGCTCCGCTGTCAGTGTGAGGGTCCAAGGTCACGAGCCTTGGACCCCTGAGAGTGATGACAGAGCAGATACACAGACACCAGGCTTACACCCTGAGGTCTGCATCATTTCGACGTGTCACACAGACGCCTGGCATCACTTTGCATCAGGCGTGTTCAGTGTTGCCTTGTTAGTAATGTGACATCTGTGTCAAGACTTGATGGGTAACAATGTCAGTGTGATGCACAAGGTTGCAAAGGCTGTTTTTTTTTTCAGTTTAGTCATACATACATTCATATTTTCACAAGTATTGCAGCTCTGGATCGTCATTATCCCTCAGCAGCATGTTTCTAAAGTGACTACTTCTTCATCTTTAAACACAGGGCAAGTTTTCTATCACTTTCCATTACACCACACCAAAACTATGACTTAGAGGTGCAATTGCAAAGACCAGTTTTCTTTTTCATACTCAAAATGGTGCATTGTTTATATTCATATTTGCCAACTAGCAGGCTTCTGACTGACACCCTGCATGCACACATGTGGATTCTTGTGTGTGCAGAGTACAAACAAAACAGGGGCCCACTCATCAAAACATTGGTCCATGGTGCTGTTAGAGGTGAAAAACTCCGCCGGGGCCTTTGATTTAAGACTGTCAAACAGCTAAAATCATTTCATTCTGACAAATGGTGTGTTGTGATTGTGACTACAGGCATCAAAAAATAGAAATGAATCAAAATAATTACCCAAAGTTGAGAAATAACCTCTCGTGCAGTCAAATTCAAATTAAGGCACTTGGTTTGCCTTCTTCACGTTTGCATTAGCATTCTCCACACAGTGAGTGTGCTGCTTGTATGGCCTTTCACATCCCCTGAATATCTTGCAGCTCAACTATCTTACGTCTTTCAGTCTGCAATTCTCATCAGTGCCTAACAGATAGAGAGTCAGCTTCATTTTTAAAATATTTGCAATGATTTAAGTCTTTTTATTTAAGTCGCATACTTGACGCTGCCAGATGTATGATTAAGATGATGATCAATAAAGCTGAATCAGAGCGGGTGAATGGATTACATCAGCAACAAGGTTTTCAAATGACCTCCAAAACCACTTAGACTCTTCTACACGGCTGCCTGTCCTATATCACAGTGAGAATATTGTGTGTTTTGAGCAAGGTTTCTCAAAAAATAGAAGAAACTTTAAAAAGTTTTAAAAGTACAAAAGTAGAAATATACAAACAATGTGTGCAAACTTGCCTGAAGTTTCATAAAGCAACAATGCCAAGATGTACATTACAGTTCCACAAAAAAAACAAAACGATAGCGATGACAAAGATATGAGCACTCCTTCACTTTATAAAATTCATAAAATAAGACACAGAGTTTGGTACACAAAGTAAATGAACAACTTTGCATTAGAGTTTGTTTATGAGTTTGCATCATGAGCTTCATGAGGCCGCTGCTGCATGATATTATTGTGTGTCTGAGTAACTGCATGTATTTTACTCCACATATGGTAGTATGCATACATACACTGGCTGTATGGATAACTATATATGCATTTACTATACTAGTGCTGATGTACTTGTGTGAGATTCCATTAAACAGCTCCCCTTGCCTCCACAGGGGAGATCGAAAGCAGCTTGAAGTTGAAGGTTTCCTCTCTGAGCTCCCTGAAAACACACAGGAACACCTTGAGCACGACGCCGGACCTCCACAGCAGACTACTTCAGACTATTTGAAGTTAAAAACATTTAGAAGCTCCTCCGCCGAGACTCTGAAACACACGTTTTATCATTACTGACACAAGCTCTGCAAATATCTGTCCCGTCAGAGCAGATTCTGTGACAGGCTCTCTTCACTGCGTGTGCGTGTGTGTGTGTGTGCATCAGTGTATGCTGTTATGAGACAAGCAGCACAACCGAAATAAAGAACTACAACTATTTGCTAGTTGAAAAAAGTGAATTGGTAAGTGCAATTTAAGTGTTTTTTTCTCCTTATACAGTATTGAACATTTGACGAATCAGATTAATCTATTGAAATGAGGCTTATTTTCATCTGAAAATGAAATGAAATGAAAATTTGCTAGTAGTCACTATTGAAGTGGGAAATGTTGAGTTCTTGGATTTTTTTTTTTTTTCAAATTAAGTTCATTGCTTGCAACCAAACCACCAACAAATTGGTGATTTTTAACTATATAATTTGTAAAGATATGATTTTATACATTTTTTGGAAGAAAGTTTTCAAAAGTTACCATCGAGCTACAATTGGAGTTAAAATATTCTCAAACCCCATTTATCAGCAGTGATGGTGCTTCTTCCCCAAATAATACTTGCAGCTTTAAAGAAGGATAAGGCCTACTTGGCAGTGCGACTCTCGCCTGCCACCAGCACAATAAGAAGGCAACAGGAAGCTAGCCAAGCACTAGCTCTCAGCACTAGCTGTAGGGGTCTAAGCAGCAGGGAAGCTGCACTGCAACATAGCTTTTGCTACATGTGAGCCAGATTTGAGCATGAATAAATAAACACAGCAAGATCTGTCCAATTTTCCCTCAGCCCCAAGGCTTTAAACCAGAATACTTCTGACACCTGCTATGATCATTCATTATCCGTTCCTCACATGCATTATTTCACAGGTGCCAAGTTAAAAATAGTTCTATCTATTTTTGATGGGTGCCAACGAATAAGTGAAATAAAGCCCACTTGTGCTTGACACAGCGTGCAGTGCCAGATGAGGAGATTACTGCTGGATAAGCTGCTTCAACTGTGGGTCCCGCAACCAAATTACTCAACAGGTCACAGTTCACTTGTTAGAAAACAAGGGAGCCTTCTGGGGAGGAGACAGATGCCCAAAACATCAGTTACGACTCCATCAGTGGTCAACAGAGACTTTTTTTAATCTGTGCAAAATGGTTCAGGAGTAAGTTTTGCATTGAAAGGTTCATTGTGTTTAGGAGTTCATTAAAATCTCAGCTTTCTTGCATCAGCTGCAATCTGTGAACGACGGCACTCAATATTCATTTGAATTCATTACTAAGCTCAAATTCCTCCACTGCTTACTGCTCCAGCAGCAGCCTAAAGTGCAGGCCAGCTAGCTCCAGCAACAGAAAATCTACACTTTCCATAGATCTGTCATAAATCACGCCACTGTTTTCTCTGACCACAACTGAAAGCATGTCGAACACACAAGTGGGGCTCAGTAACACCTTGCTGAACCAAGCAGGAGCTGCACTAGAATCTGTATGTGCTTGTCAAAAGCGTGCCAAGCAATCAGCAATTCACATCCTGGTGGGAAATCGTCCAGAACACTGAGACATACAGCGAGTGTAGTTTTCACATGTAACCTACAAACAGCTCAGATGATTTATAGTCAGCTGAAATGAATAGATGAAATGAAAAGAATGGGAAGAGATGCCATTAGCAACGATATCTTCCTTCCCTCTTGATGAATTAGAAATAAGCATCTTCTGGCCAAAGGAAAAAAAAATCCTAAACTACGGTGGTCATATTTAGTTTGTTTATCAGTTTGCTCTCAAAGGTAGTTGTTCATAATTAAGTTTTTGGATGATTCAGGAAGCAGATTATTGTTTCTAGAAAGAGTCTCCACTTTTTCCACTTCCGTTTTACATTTCAACGTTTCTGTCAATGAATCATATTACTATGTTGTATTTTTCGACATCTAAAAAAGGAGGATAATGGTATGAATATGTGTCACAAATGAAGTAAGATGCTTTCACAGATGCATACTTCCTTTACACAGTGTGCTCAGGTTATAGTGTAGCAGTAACAAGTAGTCGATGAGTCAACTGAAGAACTGATTGTTTGAACTAATTCAATAAGGAAAAAATGCAAACTTTTCCTTGTCTCAAAAGCGAAGATTTGCACATTTACATCATTGTAAGTCAGAAAAAACTACAGATTAATCGGTGAAAATTATTGTTAGTTGCAGCCCTAATTTTAAACTATAACGGAGTTCGGCGATGAAGCAATAAAACAGAAGACAAACTTTTAAAATCATCTCCTATGACACAGACAGTATCAGCTGAGTGTAGCGGTATGTCAGCGAGATGCAGAGATGAAGAGACAGAGGCAGAGTACAACCTGTCCACTGAGAAATGGCAGGAATAGCAGGCTGAAACACAAAGAGACACAAAGCAAGAGACATTGGTCCTGGCTGCTGAGAAAAAGTGAAGGACAGTGAGAATAAGAGAATAAGGAAACAGCAGATGGTGGAGAACTGGGAGGGAAGTGAATGAACACACACTATTAAAGAGTGTTGAGAAACAGGAGGAAGCGAGTGAGGGGGAGCGGGAAAAAACAGAGCCTGACAGAGGCAGAGAGAGATCTGGAGAAAGACAAACGTCAAGGGCTGCAAGCTGTCTAGATTCAAGAGAGAGCGGCAGGTGATTAGTAGCAATGTGATGACTTGAGGTGAGCATCTGTGTGTGTGTCTGTGTGTGTGTGTGTGTGTGTGTGTGTGTGTGTGTGTGTGTGTGTGTGTGTGTGTGTGTGTGTGCGCGCGCGCACGCGCACGTGGCTGCTGATGAAGGATAGCTTTCTAGCAAGAAAGGGAGAGAGGCAACGGGAGACAGGAAGGCCACCAGCCAAGCGGTCTAGTAGCATCCTGGGAGAAACAGCGTCTGTCTCAGCAAAATAGAGAGGAGCAATCAATAACTATACAGTTAAGGTGTGTGTGCGCACGCTTGTCTGCATGTGTGTCACTGGTGCAATGGGCTCTGCGGTTTGCTTACGCTGCATTTACACTGCTGCATTTTGATGGAAATACATGGCATGTGAATGATATGTGAAGCACGAACATGTTTGTCTGTAATTTTGGCTTGTTAATCTTTTTGTTAAAAAAAAAAAAAAAAAAAAGTCCTTTTAAAGACAAACAATCCTGACATGGATCCTGTTATGTTGTGACAAAATGTGACATTTTATGGTTGAAAAATCAGCTTGTCTGTGCTCTCTGGTAGACAAACCATGTCATGGTGACACTGTTTCTAAAGGGTATTTCTGCAGTGCAATTTGTTCCTATTTACCTGGCAACATATAAACCGATACCAATATATCTGCAATGACCAACTGTGATATTGGCTGATTTATTACCACATATGTCACCAACCACAGTATGCATTGCCTTCAACATTCATGATCCCCAGCAGATGAATTCTATTGATTTTGGTGACTTTTCATCTAACGCCACCATGAGGTCACATTTTATGTATTTGTCCAGTATGTTCACCACCAACTAGCTGCAAAATTAATGACATTCTCATCAGCCTCATTTTAATTGATTATAGATCGCACTGCTTTTCAGCAAGACTCGAAGCACATGGTCAGTATGGTCCTTTATCTCATCTCCAACCTCTCCTTTCGCAATATTACAGCCATAAATATACCTGAGAAGGGGAGCTGTTATCTCGCTGCGCGTCATGATACCAAAATCCATTTCTATTTGATGGCCAATCCTAACTAGAAAGCTCCATTTAAGAGTGGCAGAATAAGGCTGCTGAGAAGATGTTGCTATGCAATTCGAAGTGAAGCATGATCAGCTTTATGCAAATATATGTTGGGGTGACCTGTGGGGAATGCAAAGTGCAATTCCCATAATGGATTTTCATCCCTTGCATGGGTTCACCGTGCAAAGCGTCTATGTGCTTTTTTTTTATTGTTTATTTAAAAGCAGTTTTATTTATCACTGCCAGCAAAGTATGCAGACATGACTGTATATCCAAATGGACACAGTCTCACATGCACAAGCACACAGATTCATGATGGATTAAAGTGTGTCCACAGCTATCAAAAAGATGAATATATATATATATATATATATATATATATATATATATATATATATATACACACTTTAGATACACTGCATTTATTTCTGTATGTAACCTTTGAAGTCTAATAAAAAAAGGGAGAAACACTCTGATCTCCCAGAGAGAATAACCCTGTTGGTCAGATTCTCCGCAATCAAAAGGACCGTCTGTTTCTCAATGCGTGTCAGGGGGAATTAAGACCCCTGAATGAGAAATCAAATCACACAGCATTTCCTTTCATCTTCTCTTGAATCGATAGCATGTCATAAAGTATGTTGGAGCAGGCCTTGCGGCATTCTGGCATAATCTACCGATGCAGACGACTGCTTCCTCATTCTTTCACACAGCTTCAAATCGAAAGCAGCTTCTTGAGACACCTTTTGAGTTAACTCTCCAAAATGTCAGGTTTTATCACAGTCACACTGACACGCTGTGATTAGCCCTTCATCAGAATATTTGTCCTTACAATACAAACATTTCCGTCATCCAATTTAGTCAATTTAGGCTTTCTCCTGCCTGGGTGTTTGATGGATGTCCAGAGTGGTTGGCACTGGAGTGGAGACTAGGCTTTGATGTTCAGGCCCAGACTGTTAGAGTATTCAGGTTGACTTTGATAAGCCCCATTAGAGTGTCGCTATCTCTCCCTCTCCCTCCCTCACTCCCTCTTACTTGCACACACTTACAGGCTATGAGCCTCGGAGGAATGGGTGTGAGGGCAAAAATACAAGGTTGCTCCGACGCTGCATAAATTCCGAGTAAGTGACTGAAGAAGTGGATGACGGAGAAGATAAATAACCGGCATCTGCTTACAGGAAGAACAGGCAAATTGATTGAGATGACTGAGAATGAAGGAAAAAAAAATCAGATAGTGGCATAGGGGTTGTGTTACAAAAGATTTACATATGCAATTTCAGCATGAAAGATTGAGAAATGTATATCTCCACGTCAGTGGAGGCAGCTGGATCTTTGAATGTGTGGGCAGAGCTGCAGTAGGTGAACATGAGCTTAATCATAAAAGAATGAATGATTCGTCAGGAAGTCTGGCGGAGGTCGGTACTCTACATGCACGCCAACGCAACGCCCCATTCACCGCTCGCCACTATCTAAATTGAAAAGAGTATTTATACCAACTTAGGGATCAGAAGTTAATGGAAGCAGTCATGCATCAATTGAGTTACATAAAAATGTCCGTCGGAAAAGGGTGAGATAACTACATCCTTTTAAAAGATTTTTAATTTTCTCAAATTGGCTTTTTGTGTCTGATAGAGGGCGTGTGTGTGTGAGTGTGCGTGCTTGTATGTGTATATGTGTATGTGTGTATGTGTGTGGGGGGGGGGGGGGCGGTGTGTCGGCATATTACCGTGAGAGTTTGAATCTGACATCAGAAACGGTATTATTAATGTAAAAAAAAAAAAAAAGCTAAAAGAGTAGGATCAAATACAGATCCCACCCCACTGTAATGAAACGCTGCTCTTTGGTGTGCTGGCTAATCGTGCCAAGCAAGTCACAGCACAGATTGCTCCGAGAAAAAAAAGGTGCAATGACATAAGTGGGGAAGTGATGAAGATGCAATGCTAACTGGCTGTCCTTCTGTTATAAAACATCTAATAAACCTTTGGCACAGGAGACAGACTCATTGGTTGACATGCCCTGCCCTCATGGAAACGCTTTTGTCACCTGCTGTCTCATTTAATCCCATCTGTTAGTTTATAGGAAGAAAATACTATCATTTCTGTTGCTTCACATCTGAACCGCAGGCAAACCGTTGCCTCTAGCTGATGAAATCCTCCCCACGTCTAATGAAATGAAAAACCAAATCCCAATCAGGATTGCACTCAGAAAACCCAAAAGAGATTTTGAGGCATGTTGACAAAACACAATCTGTGCCAAACAAATTAACGCGACACTCTCTAATAAAAAGTCCTTGAATTTTAGCACCGTCTTGCATGGTCGGGACATTAACTACAATACCCGAAGCAGCAAAAAACAAACCAAAAAACTACATTTTTATCATGGTTTGGGCCATAAACTCAATGCTCAGAGATGCTGACGTTCAAGGCTGCCCACACACACACACACACACACACACACAGCGATGTCTTTCACGACACGTTTGCATCTTCATGCATCTAAATCAACAGCATGGGCTGTTCAGTCTCCCTGTGTTAGCTTGGTCATGACGCTTATTCGCTTTCAAAACTCGAAACAACTCAACTGCAAACTCAACAACTGCTGTCACTGTTGCAGATCATGTAAGGACAGCATCGTGGTGACTGGAGTTAACCTTCAAATAAAGTTGTGTAAGAGGCGCATTGCAGGTCATCACCACGGAGCACCGGAGAACAGCTCCTGGTGGCTGTATCTCAGGCTTGGCTGCACATTTCATCAAACACTGATTGTGCAGACATGTTGGGAAGCCAACAATGTCCGCTACTTGGCATTGCACTCGTGACTCCTGCTGGTTAGGTGAGGTGCCTCCTTGTTAGTTGTGCGGGTGTTTTTTTTTTGGTGGCACAACAGGCTGCCACTCAGTGTGTATCTTTAACTAAAGTCAATGCAGAGAAGTCAAGAAAGGTTCAAATTTCCCCTGAAAGCACGGGTGTTTTTTTCTACTCCAACTCAGCTTAAAAATATGGCTGCTGTGGTTAAAAGCTTCCCCATTCAACATGATGGAACTTAACTGAGCTAATTCCTGGAAACACATCGTTCAGGAAACAGAGATCTGAGTTTTCAGCTAAACACGCTTACCTCAACATGCCCAGGTAAGAGGAAACCAGCTACACGTGTCTGGCTACTCCCTCACCAGATAAACAGCTTTAAAGTATTTGACTGCTCATTACCACACAGCACCGAGGCTAGAATTTGAAAAGGCCATCCTCACTCTTCATAGATAAAGAATAAATGCTTTGCAACTCAGCGCTAAAATGCCAGATTATTTAAAAGAACCTTTGTTTCAGCCAGAAGGGTGAAAACACGCATGTTTGACAAGCACTGTGCGCTAGGAGCTAAAACCTCACTCACAGAGCTAGCGCCACCAGCAAATGAATATTTAAGCCACACCAAAGCCCTCCTCCCCACACACTCAATTGAAGCATTTTCACTGAGTTTTTTTTCTACCACAATCTACGTTTCCACAAAGCTTCGCCTCTTCACAGGCAGAGCGCGATAAAATCAATGGCTCAGACTTCCCTCCTGATCACATTCAATCTCGCCTATAAGCTACAAATACACAATGAGGTTTCTTTTAGGGGGCTTTGAACGTAATCCCAACACCATCTCCCATATTTCTTTATTTCTCAGTCTGATGTATGACCCTGTGAGTCAGTTTCAGGTCCTCTTACCTCACTCTGCTGTGGTGACATAAATACTGTGGCGGTGGAGATTAGTTCACGGATGTGTGATTACAAACACAATGAATTGTGCTCCGTGTGTGCGGTGGCGTGGCCTTTTGCATGCGGCTTTAGATGGAATTAATAGTGCAGTATTTTGCTCAGTGTCAAACATCAGAGAAGAGCAAGTCAAAGGTCTCTGGAATCATAAGCAAAGTTCATTTTGCACAAGACAAATTATTTTCCTCTGTTCTGAATCACCCACACAGCCTGCACCTGCACACATATTGTCCCTCCTATAACAAAGAGACAGAGTTAGAGAGAGACTGTGAAATATCAACTAAATCAGAAGGTAAAGTTGGCAGACTTTTGAAATACGAGGAAATAAAGTGTTGCCCAGAGGGCAACAAAATTCTGAGCCGAGCCGCACAGATTCAACCTAATCTTTTCTAATTTAAGAAAGAGAAAATTATGTCCTTGTGGCACACAGTTATCTGGGGAAGGGATGGTGATTTCAATCTCACTTGAATTCTACATCTTACCAGAAGAGCCCCAAAAGGATTACGCCTGAATATTTAAGATTGCTGTACATGGCGAGGGTGGCTATGAATAAGTATTTTGAAGGAAACGGACAAAATGTGTGCAGCGCTGTACTGTATGTTTATTCCACCTGAAGATAAATCTCGCATGATTTAACTCTTCACCGCTCAAACGTGCCTGTCTTCACATAAACCGACGTCACCTCCTCAAACAAACTGGAGCACAAGCTGAGGAGGATTTTTTTGATCTGAGCGTTCAGATGTAGCTGCTCAGCGGAGGTCCAGTGTGTATGTCTGTGTTTGAGCGCAGGGATTAGGAGTAGCATACAGATTTGAGTAGTTTCCCCCAGATAAAATCCAGCTTGACTCAAGCTTTGGATGAGAAATGTCCTCTCCAGCACATGGAGACACAAAGTACAGGAAACCTTGTATTTCTGCATGTGCATGCTCACTGCTAAAACTACTTTTCCCACCAGTGACTGTTACTTGTTTACAAAGACAGACTCAGCATGCATGATCCTTGCAGACTGTTGTATCTGCAGTGTTTCCAGAAAACAGATTGAGGCACAGTATTATCAGCAAAAAATGCCCCCGTCCTGTGCAAAATTACAATTTCAGAAAAGTTGCTTTGCTGTAAACCTCGCTATCCAGCATCACAACAGAATAAAAATTATATAAATGTGCTGAATGGATGAATAATCTACTTTTTTTTTTTTTTTTTTGAAGGATTTCCCAAAACAAATTTATCCCCCTGCAGCAGATCAGATATTTCATTATACAGACTGACTAAACAATCATAGTGCACACATGAAAGAAGATAAAGTCAGCCAGTCTCAATTTCAATCCTTCAAAATATAAAACCAAACAACTGTCACAGAAAAACTGTTATCTATTGTCGAATTGCGTTTTTTTGCGCATGGCAGTTTAAACATAGAGAATTTTGGGGCAGTTCAGTTTCAAGGCTGTTATATAGGGGAGTGTGGAAATCGCTACGTGTGTTTGTGTGTCATGAAGAGTCGTTTGTATGCATGTTAGGCACAGAGGCTTATTAGAGGCCACAAGGCAGAAGCCAATTGGCATCCTTTTATAGGCGGTAGCGAGAAAAGCCAGTGTCAGCTGAATGAATATTCAGATAGAAGCAGGGCCTTGAGGGGACATGGAGGAGTCCCAATCTTTTATCAGTCTTCCTCACAGCATAGCCGTAACCTATTCACAGGAATCCAAATCTTCCTCTGTATCGCTGAATTCTTCTTTGTTTGTATCGTTCTTCTGTGCAGCACATGCAGCAGAGCATCTATGGCGCTCCTCTCGCTCCTTCTCTTCCTTCCCTGGCTGTGCATTTTCCTGCGTAGGGGAATAATGAGAGCCAGCAGCGATGGGTGGCCACGTGCGTCGCATTGTATAGGAGTGCTGTGATTAATCGAGCTTGCCAAATGGAAAATGAAATGCCAGCAAGGCCATGCTGTTCAGCAAGCTGTTAGTGTTTGTTTGAGAGAGAAACAGAGATGAACACACATGACCGACTTCCTGACTTTTCCAGGTCCTTGCTCGTGGCAATCTGCCAGAAAGACTTCAGTCGTCCAATGGAAGAAGATGGTCTTAATTGACTTGCTGGGCTCCATTGGCATACAGTCAGTGGTCTGAGGAGGCAATAAAAATGTTCTGTCGCAGACCCCTGCACCACAATAATCACAGATGGATGAGCAATTTGAGCTTTGACGAGGACTAAAGAAGACAAAATGTACAAGAGAAGCCGATGCAAACCAACACCTCGCTAAGGTTCGTTACGTTGTCATCCTGACACTTCCTTCACTTTTCGTGACTCAGGGTTTCAGAGCCAAGCATGACACCTTAAGCAAAATGGCTGAAAGTGAACTGAAACAACTGCATAGAACATCACGCCATCTGTCATGTGCCTCCGGAAAACAAATGTCACTTACACCTTTAGGACGTCAAACAGTATACATTCAAATTTAACCCGGCCTTTCCTGTAGGAACTGTTTAGCAGCCCGCAAGCTCTCATGATGGATCCTCTGGGTGCAATAACAATCCTTCACACAGACAGGGGGAAAACAGGAGGAGGCAAGAAAACCAAGCAGGTCTCTCTGTTGAAAATTTAGCCTTGGCCTGCCTTGAAATTCTGCCATTATGGTTATGAATGAGATGCAAAATCAGGCCTCACATTACAACAGACTCTGCAAAGCCAGCACAGATACAGATTGATACAGACTCGTTCTGTTCTGCTTTGTATTGAAAATATATTCCATTTAATGTTCATTTTATTTACAAAAGCTAAGGTAAAATATGTTCATCAACAAAAGACAAGACCAAAATGGAGTATGTGCGCACATATCAGTCAGTGTCATTTGAGGTTGACTAAATATACTAAACATGACAACAAGGACATTTGACATGGGCCTAAGACTGAATAAAAATAGCTTACAAAATTATTATTACATTGAATCTTCCGTCCCTGGCTGAACCCTTGAATAAACAAAACATGATGGGCTGAGAGGAGCCAGAGAGTCAGTTGTGAGGCATAAACCACTTGTCGTGGCTTTTCCATAAGCCTATCAAACAGTAATGACATGCATTAACCCTCCAACACAGTCCCAACAGTATATACGGTGGGACAGCTGGTATATGACCCAAGCTGCACTTTCATTTCATGAAATGCACCATCAAGTCATTTTACTGTCATTTCCTATAAGGGAGTATTATTGTCGTGGACGTATGCTTGATTCCACAACTGTTCTATCATTCGGAAATGTTGTGAGGATTACTCAAATTCCACATTTCATAATCCCATCATGGTCTTGCTCTCCTTCATTCCCAGCGGTAAACAAAAGCTTTCCATTACCTATTAGATTACCCTGATGCCAAATGTGATTTAGGTCCCTATGAAATTTGCTCTTAGATGATAAGCTGGGAATGCAAAGTCCAGTCCGCTGCCAAAACGGATGGAAGAAAACATGTAGATAATAAAAGCAGAACATTCATCACTCATACTCCTTTTGAGGTAGTTATTAGACTTTTTATCCTTGTATGTTAATACAGAAACTCCCTAAGGACGTATCCCACTGGTGCGAAGATGAAAACAAAAGCAAAACTCGCCATGCGCGGAAAGCAATCTGCTCTGTGATGTCCTTTGAAATCAGAGGTACAAATCAGGAGCAATGAGCAAACAAAACTCATTCACCTTCCAAAAATGCAAAGTCCTTTTCAATCAACTCTTAAAAGAATAATTCTCCAAGACGTTTTCAAAGGGTTGAAGGCTTAATGTGTGCCGAGATAAAATGCACAGCTCAATCTCATTGCTGCCTAATACAGCATAATGGAGAGAGTCAGGCTCTCAGCATGACAGCAAAGGATCCACAACAGTGATAGGCTAATGAAACAAAGAGCCCTAGGCAAGCTGTTATACCTACAGAGGAAGAGAGTGGAGAAAAAAAACACACTTAGAACAACCCAGCTAATTTCCAATGCAGTTCTGAGAGCAAAGACCATATGCATCATGTGTATAATGTAGCAAACACTGCGTGAATACACAATGGGTTGCTCTATTGTGGATGTAGCACAGGAGGGACACAGGGGTTTGAGCAGGAAAGCAGCCAAGATTCTGGTACAGATTGGAAAGATGCATGGTGTAGACAAACACACATAAATAATATTCCAGCGTACTGTATTTACACACGGGTATTGATACATATGGCGTGTGTGTACAGTAGATACAGTGCTCACATGTACACACACAACCCCTTCAGTCCAATTCCCAAACCAGACCACAAATAAATCCGCACACCCAGCATTGGTTTACATTACTGCAGACTTCCAGCTACAACAGAGCAGTGCCCTGACCCCCACAGCATCTGCAGCTGAACAGCAGGCCTGGCTAACAAACCACCACAGAGGATGGAAGCAGGAGGAAGGCTGAGCCACTGATTGATCTGCAGGGTAATTGGCTAGGAGCTGCAGAAACAGCCAAAGGACATAAATATCAGCTATCCTGTTGGACGGTGAGTTAAGTTCCACAGAGCGATAAACTCTGACTGGCTGTCCCCTGAGTGAAGGCTCATTGTCTGATAAGCTGCTGAACATTTTGTGCTGGGACGTCTCTGCTGAGGAAGAAGGAGCAAGGTGTGAAGTCAGAGGAGGCGCAAGGAGAGGAGTCTGACAACTCGTAGGTCTAGCTGGTAAACTACTGTAGCAGGCTAGCTTGCTGCTAACATGCTAGCCACCTGGGAACATGCTTGTCCTAATGCCGCACTTAGCAAGCTAGTTAGCTTAGCTGCTACATGAATTTACAGTTTCATAACATTTAGCTTATTTGTTCCACTGACTACTGTTGTAACTATTTTCAAACAACACTCCAACATAGGAAGGTTACCAAAAATGGATGATAAGCTACCACAGCTTCTTCTGTTTTGGGCTCTCCAGCCACTCAAATGTTAGCATTGGAGAGATGGTTTTCTATTAGTCAACAAAGCTAAATTGTAGGTCAAAGTTGCTCAAAGCTGTTCCATTGAAATGAATTTGTTTCTCAATTAAATTTTGTCGTTTTCAATGACGGTGAGTGGGACACCCGTTATAAATAATTAATAATTCCAGGATTTTTCTGTTGGTTATTAGAACATTTTCAAGTAATTGTTGAGATTTGGGGACATGATGACTGTCCTACGATAACAAGTCAGACACCGCAAGATACATGAGCATTCAGATGACCAAACGTGTCGTAAACCAGACATTTTAGTCACATCACAGTATCTAAACCAATTTATTTAAAGGTTAAACTAATAGTGGGCGCACTTGAAATGTCAGTAATAATCTGTCATTGCACAGAAGTCTATTGTGTGAGCAACACGGTTTGCAAAAGCTGAAACTGAACCGTAAGTCTGGGCAGTAATTCTACTGTTCGCCTACTGCTTTAGCTCTCTGCTATTAACTTGGGAAGAACAATGTTAATATTGCAGATAATAATGATGATCAAAACTACGAAAAATAAGATACAGGTTGAAATGAAGTGAGTTATCCTTTCATGTGGACATTGATGGTTCTATAGCTGAATTTCCTGGCTCACATCAGAAAGCATTTAAACATGTATGCCTGGACATCTCCCTTCACATGGATCAGGCACATAACACACAGACAGCATGAGCCATTCATGTCGGGGAGAGAGGCGAGGAGAGATGAAAAGAGGCAGTGTTAGCTGAGAAAACCAGAGACAGAGAGATGAGCGAGGAGCGCGAGGGTGCCGACCTCTTCCACAGCTGCAAGAGGTGTGCCTGCAATGCTAACTCGCCCCATCCATCTCGCTTTGCTCAGAGGCAGTGCGGAGGAAAGGGTGTCTTCAGCTGTGCTCAAATGCAGCAACTGTCATTCTTCCTCAACACATGCATCCTCATGAGAGTCTTTTTTGAAATAAGATCGATGTGGGCCGCCGTAACTCAAAAACACACAGCTAGATGAGGGACTCAGGTCTTCAAATACAGGTCTGTTTCTTTGTCTGGCTGTTTTACACTGAAATGAGTCACGCACGAGGTGCATACCTATGCTGTGAGTAATGTACACCTACATACTTTCCCAGTAGAGAAAACACAACAATAACAATCAGAGAAAGAGTAGGCAGCACTGAACAATCAAAGGGAGAATTCCTGGAGAAAGTAACTTGGACTGGAGGGAGCACTAATGACAAAAAGCATTAGAGCAAAACATTGGAAGGAAGATCTTTTTTGTGTGATTTATGAGGAGCGACTATATGCAAGCAGCTCATTCAGTCAAACACACTCTTCACTGGGATCCTGGGAGAAAATACACCACATGAGATTTTCTCTCTCCATTTCCTCTCATGAATTCTATCTACCTTTCCTCTGTGCTCCTTTGTGAATCTGAACCTCTGCCAGTGTTGGGCCATGGAAAATGAAATTTTACTCCCAGTGCCTTAGGTGCTGTACCAGTACAGGACAAAGTTTTGACAATGTTTTTATTGGATTTAGGTTGAGAGGTGCCACAAGAGAAAAAGCCAGACTACATCTCACAAGCTCACTTTCCACAAGGAGACATCCATTTTAACTGCTCTCCCAGTCATGACTCTGCAACTGCACGCTGTGGTTCTCACCTTCAGACTATTAAGAGTCTGATGAGTAGTTTAGAAGAGCATCCCAGTGTTTCTTCTTTTTACAAAATCATCCAATCAGTAGGAGGAAAAATGTAGGTTATCAGGAGAGACTTGCCAGTCAACTGTTGTACATCCTGATTGACATGAAAGCAAATACCTGTCAGGATTTTCTAGACCTCAATGACAAGAGCACAACTGTGAGCTTATGATCCTTTTTTTGTGTATCAAAAAATAAAATCCTTGTTGTGCAATAAGGTGAAATACCAAGACTTCCCAAAAAAACTGGAATGAACAATATGTCAGAAATGCTAGCAAATATGTTTTTACGACTTCTGCGATTCTTCGATCTAAACTGAAACATCTGTATTTTCAGAATAAGAGCCCCAGATCTCGCAGTCATCATCTCCTTGGCTGTGTATCACTTATGTTGGAGTTTTGTCCTAAAATACAGTAAATGTATTATAACATGCCTCCTGCCAATCTGCTGAATGTCAGCGTCTTTGGAAACACCATTCTGAGAATTCAGTGGATGCAACCAAACAAAAAGCGGCCATTTAAATGTCGGGTGTTGCCACTGGCAAATGACTTTGGAGGCAGATGTGAATCTGGGAAGTCGCTGAACTTTCTGTCCGGCCCTAGCAGTGGTGCTGCCGAAGTCACTGCCCTCCAAGAGCGACGAGTCGATCTCTACGGTTCAATTTTCAATTTTCCAGTTCGAGCCCATCTAGCTTCAATCTCATGGCCCTGCCTCCTTTGTGATAGGCCCATATATCCTATTACAGCTATAATCTTAAATGCCATTTGACTCATTTCATTGCAAACAGATCCCCAGTGCAGTTAGAGCTTGGTTGGGCTAGAAGGCACTCATATCAATCAGTGTCATCTAGATTATGGATTCATTAGTCATGGCCTGAATTCGTCATATTGGAAGACAAACAATGACAGAGCTACTGAAGGTATCTTGGGTAACATAGGAGGCTGAATTGCTCGTTGACCAACTTCCATTCCAGGAAAGAAAAAAAGGATTGAGTTTTTTTTCATGAATATTAGTTTGTGTTGTCACAAATTTGCATAATTTCCTCATTTAAATTACAAATGTTAGAGAAAAGGTCAAAGGAATTTTATCAAGCATTTTCCCCAGTCAACACTTGACAGCCCCTAATTGGTTAACCAAATACATTAAAAAAAAAAAAATGCATAATGCACTCAAAACTACACAAATGCAATTCTGCTCATGTCATTTCCTTGAGGAAACAGAAAAGTCTTCATATTTCATCTTTAAATGTATTCACAGACTCAAAAAGATTTACATCACATCTAAGAAGCAGCTGAAACCCTAATGGGCCACATGAGTATACTATATGTATATAAATCTCACTTCGCCATTATATGTTCAGTGAAATAACAGTATATCGCAAGTCCTTGGATCAAGGAAATGCACAAATGCTACAGCAGTCCCTGCCAGGCCTGGTCTCTGCAAACAGCCAGTGATCAGAGTACAAGGAGCAGGAGGGGGAGAACTTGCAGCTTTTATTTGCTCTGGCTTTGGCTTAAGGTGCCGAAACACCACTTAATCTACTAGTCCACAGGGTTCTAAGGTCACGGCGCCCTAGGAGGACCTGAAAAGCAGAATGCTGCTCAAATCCCCCGACACCCTTGCACACACACATACACACCAAAAGATACACATTGGTTCCACAACTCAGTAACTTTCCCTCCTGCTCATGCTTCAGCGCTTCCCCTCACAGGTTTAGATTTTGTGTCTCTACTGTGAGGGTGCTTGTGAAAAATGCAACAATTTGGCTTTGACCTCGAGAGATGATGTGAATCTAGGGGAGGCGACTTCACTCGTGCATTGTTTCCATTTGGATCACCACACTACTGACGTCAGCATGCAGACATCGGCTCAATACCACACTTTGACAAGTTGCCACTAGTTCAACATGAAATTGCTGTTTCCACCATGAATACGTGTGAGCAGAATAATGAGACAGACAGAAAAGATGAAACAGAAAAAAATCGTCCAGGAACTAGTTTGCAAATTCAAACACAGCCTTGTTTTCCTGGGCCTGAGGCTTCTAGCCCTTTCCTAAACCACTCTTCTTGTAGGTGGTTTACTACTGTACTTACCCCTCTGTCCCAGGCATCCCTCACTTAATTGACTGAGGTGCTTTTTACATGAGGACTTAACTGTGGAGCAGCAGAACATGACGACTTCTGTGAGACACAGTAAGCACTGCATGCTGCTTCAAAGTGGCATTAGGATAATATGTCATGGTTAATTGTACTGTATCTTGTCAGTTTTGAGAAACTCACTAATGGTGCCTCGGTTATGCATTACAAAGAATAGTCCAACATTTTTTAAATTGGCTTAGTCATTTTCTTGCCAAGAACCAGAGGAGAAGATTAACACCACTCTCATGTTGGTCCAGTACATGTAAAGTTACCACAAACAACCACATAGCTTAGCTTAGCTCAGCTTATCTTAGCTTAGCACAAAGACTCTAAACACAAAACAGGCTCCATTTACACCTGCATTAACAAATGGCCTTATCTGGATACATTATATGGACACTGACATCCAATCCACAGACATTTTCATTTACACTTGGTATTATGAAGCAGTCTCATTTTAGCACTTTTATCATGATCAGATCTCAATATGTAAATTCGCCAGACGGAGATTGCGAACTTGTCAAAATGGCACATCAAAGGACGGACTGCAATGCATGGATGCTGGCTAATTAGTGATATTTAGAATAGGTTGGTTTTACTACCGTTTGACAGATTAACTAGTTCCTCCTGTGCCCTGTCTTTAGGCTAAGCTAGGCTAACTGACCACCAGCACTAGCTTTGTATTAGCTGTACAGATGTGAAGTGGTATCAGTCTTCTCAATTAACTCCCTGCAAGACAGCGAGTAAGCATGTTTCCTAAAATGTCAAACTGTTCTTAGAGTATGAGTGTTAAGACGGCTGCGAGACTGACTGCGACTATGATTCACCTGCGAGTCTTTTGGTGGGCAGAGGTATTTCCTGACTACGCTCATTCACTCAGGTAACTAAAGTGAGTCACACATGCAGCCTGCCAGATGGACTCCACGTCTGGCAAGCTTTCATGTACTGATCCTTACACAGGTGCTAGACAGTCTTATCGTCGACAGTATGTCTTTGTAGCTGAATTGTTTCAATAGGAAATAGTTGTATGCATGATTTTCAAATACATATTTTGCCAAACTCCTTTCACAGTTTTCAAACCCTTGCAAAAACAAGCCCATGTGCATTCTGCAGAGCTAAGAGGGACTGCAGTAAAAGTTCTGTGATGCAAGAAAAGACCAAGTATGAGGCATGTGGGTGTAATTTATTTGACAAATAAATTGTGCATCACATCACTGTGGCAGCCAAGTTAATTTAGTCACTGTTCTGAGTTAATCTCTAGTGTCTATTACACCAGCATCTCTTACTTCTCTGATGCCACATATAAATTGAATGCATAGCATCTGCAGACTTTAAGTGCTCTGCTGAAGGACCTCAATATGACACCGGATATTGTGAGATTCCAGTCGCTGCTCCTTCATTCACTGGCTCCTGTACTAACCGCATTAGTCATCAAGAGCGCGAGGCTCTGAAAGGACACTGGCAGAATGTGAAGGAGAGGCATAAGAGTTTTTATCTCTCCGCTCCTAAAATGACTGAGAAAAGAGAGTAAGAGGAACTGATTCATGTCACCTTTGTTGCCTCTTTTTTTCTCTCCCATTCATCAGACGAGGGCTGTGTGAATTAGCATGGCTAGCAGAGCAGCTGCAGATGTGAAACACTATTCACATTGCCAGATTTTCAGAGTATCAAGTCGAGTGAATTCAAGACTTTTATCTTCTTTAATTATGTAAATCATATGCCACAGATATTTCCTATCAAGTCGAGAGGAAGAGCTTTTTTCTTTCCTCTCAGCAAAATTTCAGTGAGACTCCCAAGAGAAGCAGGCAGAGGAAACAATACTTCAATTGCGCATTACAGAAAATGTGGTCTGGATTCTCTATCTATGACTATTATGGCTGAAAACAACAAATTATCCTTCTTGTGTAGTTATATATATATGTATATATATACACAAGAAGATAATTTGTTGTGTGTGTATAGATAGATAGATAGATAGATAGATAGATAGATAGATAGATAGATAGATAGATAGATAGATAGATAGATAGATAGATAGATAGATATGTATTTAAGTATTTTTTGGAAGTTGCAGTACTGATGCTTTGATATACTGTACTTCAGTTTATATTCATATACAGTAGGGATGACAATGTTGCAGGAAACCTTGAGAAGCATGTAAAGTAGAGGTCACCATAAAAACACAGCTGAATGCTCACATTCATTAAAGAAATACTTTCACATATCTCTTCTTGAGTATAATCTAAGATCAGTGTCACGCTTTGTACAGTGAATACAGCGCTACAATACCTGCAACCGGTTAGCTTTGCCAGTTAGCTGTACAAAAACCAAAGTCTGGTTTTTGTACTGATTACAAAAACGAGATACAGTGCTAATTAGTGAGATTTTAAGGCACATTGTGTGGGGAATTGCGTACAAAGTCAATGGAAAGACGCAATTAGCTTTGCGCTGTGTGAACCGAGGTGAAAGTGTGAAATGTTTCAGCTAGAAAAATAAAAACTAACGTTGTATGGTACTTGGTAAATGGGCTCGTTGGGGGGAATCAGAATACTCCTCTGAATACTGTACACCTTCAGAGGTGCTGGAAGGCAGATTTTGTTACTATTTGTTGCCTGACAAAGCCGGGTGAGCTGCTTCCTCCTGTTTCTTGTATATGTGCTAAGCTAAGCCAACCAACTGCTGGCAGTATCTTCATTGGCGCAGACATGAGAGTGGTATCACTTTGACATAAGAGAATAAGAGAGACAAATTTTGTAAAACATTTAACTAACCCTTCAATGGTAGCACAGTTAACATGAGCCTCCATAGAAAGGTATTATTGTCTAGCTAATAAGCTATAGCCTTGCTGATGAAGAGCAACACATTTGTGATATATCAAGTGCATTTCTAAATAGCACATCGAGGTTGACAGAGCAACTGATGTGTATAACAGAGCTGCAGGATAAGAGATTTATGCCTCAGCAGACAATCTCTATAACACAGACCATATCCACGCCTGACACTGTCCATTCATGTTTTACTTTGCTTACACTTTGTTTTTTCTGCTTTCCAAATCCTCTCTGAACTGCAGGAAAAACATCATATTTGACAGTGTAACAGCTGCAGCGGTTTTACTTTCATGCACTTCTACATCAACTTCTTCTTACAAATCTCAGAAGAGGTAGCGGTCCCTCTGCTTAATTAGCCACAGTATGAAGTCCTTCACTTTATCCCTCAGAAGATTTCATTGCTATTGACTGCACTTCTTCGCTGTAATTTCCCATGGAGAGCTTCGCCATCCTGATTTCTCGATAACAACACATGCACAAAGCCTTTAGAGAAAAATCTATAGTCCCTCTTCACCTCGGTGGTTGTCTTTTGCAGTAGCCCGCAGCTAGTAGCATGTTTTTCGGATAAAGGGTCGATGCACTGCGTAAGCGTTCCTCATATAAACAATGACACACTCAAATCTCCAGAGGTAAAATATCCCTGAAGGTGTGGTGGATGTGGAGACAAATTGGCATAGCGTGCCTGTTTCCTGGCACGGTGCCTTTCAAGCCTCAAACACACTAAAAAGTTGACAGTGTTATTAAACCCAGTCATGTGTAGGTGAAGGAATATTAAATCATGGTTATGCCCTGATTTCTTGTCATCAATCCTCACACTGCTTCAGTTATGGGATCTAAACCAAACATGAGGCAAACTAAGAAAGTCAAGGTTTTACACATAACAATAAGTGCCACCATTGTGTTTGACAACACCGATTAGTTTGCTATGCACTCTCTGCCTCTTCCAGCTCTGTAAACTGGAGTGGTGCTGCTGAACTGTATTAAAATCTGACACTGCTCCACATCACTCCAAATATATAGAGAAAAGAAATAACAGACCAGCGGGCTTAAGAGTGTCCCAGCCAATGACAGTATATTGCCAATGGAAACACTGAGTGTGTGTAGACAGACAATCAATAAAACTGCAAGAGGCTCCCACAAGGGCGAGTTCCCTGGATGATGTTTGTTATTCATTTGGAGCCTTGCTGTTAGAGCTATAAAGCATGGATATGCTTACAGAGAGAGAAATGAAGTGACAGGAACAGTAAGGCAAAACAACTGCAAAAAATGTACCTGCAGTGAAGTTGTAACTTGCTGAAAATCCCACCGCTTCCAGTTCACCATCTGTAACAAATTTTATCCACAGATATCGGCCGCTACTCCTGATATCGGGCGGGTTGTGCTGACCGCAGTAGCGTCCGAGCATTGGGGAGAAGCCAAACGGTCCATCCCGAACCTCGATGTTGTCAAATTTACATTCCCAAGAGGACTCGATGGAATAATTCTCCTCAAAGTGCAGATCAATACACTGCCTTGGGGGGGCTGGAAGACACAATGGAAATAATTACCACCTACCACAGAGCAGGGAGTAAAATATTAGTCATGTTTCATTGATGGACGTTAAACCTGTTTGATTATCTGCACGCCCACATGTTCAATACACCCCTCCAATCCTGGCTGTTAGTCAGTTCCGCTCGAAAACACTAGAGCTGTGAGAGGCTTTACTGTAGCCCCTACGTTCACTTTGATGATTTCATAACCTTATTATAAAGGACTGATCAATCAAGAATCACCTCCTAATGTGAAAAATGCCAGCCTGAAGTGGCCACTCACTGTCTAACAAGCCAGTACATCTCATCACCCTCTAAGATGTTACTGTGTGTTACTATCCCCCTCCAGGATAACCCCAGGAACGCTTCAGCTGTAGTGAATAAATTGCTGGATCACCTTGCTTTTTTCACTGCTGCTGTGCTTAAAGAGAATATTTACCTTCAAGGATGTAAACACACTCTGTGTCTGGGGGGTATTTGTTTGGGTAATTGGGAGAAGTGAAGAGCCCTCCTTCTGGTTCCTTCACCCACGTTCCACATTGACCTGCGGGCTTCACTCCAGAATTGTTTTTCACTAAAATACACACAGCAAAGAAGCAAAGAAAAGTGAGAGATTAAGGCTTTGAAGGGGAGGATGTGAAGATGTGCGACCGTGGTGGCGGAGATTACCTGCTGTATCCTTCCTTGTTGCCCCAGACAACCCAAGTATGAGAAGACTTGCAACAACTGTGAGAACAGAAAGACAAATACATGTTGATGGGAGGCTGTGACTTGCACATGCTGTTTATCTGTTGTTTTTCTGTTTGCCGCACAGCTTGATTTCAGCTGGGGGAGGGTTGAGTCAGCAAGGAACAAGAATTAGAGGTTTTGGATTCATACTGTACACCAGCATTATGCTAATGCTAAACCTGTGCTGACTGTAACCTTAAAGAATCCCCGAACAGCACACACCACCTAAAATAATCAGAATAACAGGGAATTATAAGAATATTATCAATTATGCTGATTAATATATTCTGTAATGTAAAGAAAATGGAAGCATTTGTGATGCTAATAGACTCAATAGTTCAGAACATAGCCTATAAGCCTGTACTGTAACTTTGTGCAAGCCCATTCAAAGCCTTAACCAAACTCTGCTTAAAAAAACAAAATAAAATAAACAGCTTTAAAAAAAAAAAAAACTAAAAAAAGACCATGAAAATTTGAAAAAATGATAGAAAATCAGAAATTGCCACAAATGAGTTTTCAGAATATTTCTTCCTTCCGAGAAAATAATAAGAATAAAAGAATAAAGAAAACCTACAGGAACTTCCAGTGTGACCTTCAACAGTGAGTTTACAGGCTGCGGGATGCAGCACGTTTGTGCATCACCTCATATTTGTTTCATCCCAACAAATCACAACTCTGGTTCTGTTTTTAGTTTTATCTGTTGCTCTGATATTTAGCGCCCGATTAAGGGATTACTCTACTTCTTCTCGTTGGGGTATAAACAAGAAATAAGAGCTTTGCGCAAGTGGGCTTCGGCTGATGCTGTCTTACCGTGATGGAAGCTGTGTCCATGTACCATGTCTGTTCCTTTCACAAACGGCTTCCGACTCAACTAATTCCATTTAGATTTACGAAGACTGGAAGAGAAAAAAAAAGATTGAGATGAGAGTTTTCACACCGGGAAACCGCTCATACCGTACAACCTTTCGGTGGAAAGCAAATTTACTTCCTTAATAAAATCTTCATTGGAAAAAAAAACAATCCTTGCAGATGTGTCACATACTAATCACCAGTTTCATATAGAACCAAAAACAGTTCTAAACACTCGCCCGATTTCCATCCAAGCGTTTCTAATACCCTTTGGTGCTTTTGATGCACTGAAAGGATTAATAGTCCCGTCATCAGCCCTTCTCTAATCGCTCCACCTTTGCAATCTTCTTTTGGAAAATATCATGGACAGCCTTGTTTTGTCCTCTTTGGTCCCTTTATCAGGAGATGGGATCCTTCAGGAGCATGTAAAACCACGCAACACTCATGTCTGCGGCGTTTTCTTCACTCTCTTTGCGTGCGTAAAATCCCGTGGAAAACACCGGGTAGCCAAGAGAAATTAAGTGGATTTTGGTTTGGCTTTCATCTGTCGCTTCTGTGTTCTCTCTGAAAAAGCTGTCAGGGTTGTTCAGAGTGCATCCCTCTGTCTTGGCTTCTATGGAGAGTCCCCGCAGCCAGCAGAGTTAATGTATGATCTCCCTCCTCCTCGCGTTCATTCAACACTACAGTCGTCCAATGCGCCACAATCCTCACGTACTTTTGACGCACGCGTTGAAAACTTCTCCAGGACACGACTTCACCCGCACGCGCGCATACGCACCAGGGGGAAACAAAAGTAGAGATGGAAGCGTTAATGCGTGCGCGCGCGCGCGTGTGTATATGTGTGTGTGCGTTTTGAACAATAAGCACGCGCCGCAGAATTAATTTCAGCTCGCGGATTCGCCGCGCAACGAAAATGGAAAGGTAAGCAGAAAAGGCAATGAGATAGGAAATTGAATAAACAAGCAATAACGCGCACATGCCAAAGAGTGAGTTCTATCAGCATGATCTGACATGGAAGAACTGCAGAGTGAAAGAGATACAGCATCATCCTGCAGAAAGTAGAAGCTTCAAAGCATGTCTTTCATCCTTTGTTTGAAAGCATCTAAAACTCTAACTTTAAAATCATTGCAATGTCTGTTTTTGTATTTGGGATGTCCCCAGATATACAGTCAAAGCTCCACAGTCTGGTACGACTACCACCCACTTCAAGGTTATCATGGAAGACATCTTCAGATACCTCTCAATGTTTCTACAAGCAATAGAGAGGTACAGTGAAGTAAACAGAGGAGCTTCATTTTTTTTTTCATTTTCTTTCTTTGTTTTTCTCAGAAAAGTGATCCTTTACTTTCTAGAAGTGTGAGTGTCAGGATGTATGTATCGTGTGTAGTCGCTCTCACACCTGATGACAAAGCTGATCAGAGGGTGCCCAGGGACAAGTCAGGGGCTCAGGCTCCCAAAATAGCCTTGGCACCCAGCAGATAATATCCATCTTCAGATACTCCTGCTGCAGAGGCAATCTTGGACTCAGTCCCTCTGTGTGTGTGGTAATGCCACTGGTTAGCATTTGGATCAGCTTAAAATATACTGTTAATGAACCACCGTGATAGCGGATGCTGTTATGCCCATGACAGACTTGAGTACAATGACTTAGTTCTCTCTGGCTTCCTCTGTTTTTTTTTATAAGTGCATAAACCCTCTTGAGATTCCCAAGATAAAGACCTACTGTCGTCTCTAACGTCTTCCTCTTAATTACATCCTGTCCCAGAGATTGGCCTGTTACTCACTATTCTAAAAGTGTTTGGTTCCATAGCAGGTAATGCAGACTTCACGGGTGCCACGCTGACTTTGAGAATACATGTGGGAGTGGGAAATCTCAGAACTCTTTTCAACTAATAGGCTCCTGCTAATCTGTTATACAGAGTGATTTAATGGACTTGGGATTTAGACCCCCCAATGCAAGATCTGGAGCTTAGCCAGTCGCTTTCTCGCTACTGTACAGTAAACTCCCATGAAGCTTGAAGCCCACAGTGCAGCATATAGCTCGCTTCGCTTTCTCCCAAATTTCACAAACACAACAAAGACGTGGCTGAAAAGAATTTAAAATGTCAATTTCGCTGCAACGGCAAAGCCTATTATAGATCTTAAAGTCTGAGGGGATGTCAATAATATCTGTGCCAAAATACAATGCAGTGCCCAAAGCTTGGTATTGATTAACAGTGGTGCTGTGGTGTTTGACAACCTTATAAGCACAACACCACGTGTTTCTGATGGGTTAAACTCTGAGATAAAGTGGCAGAGCTGTATGGGAATTATTCAAATGAGGCTTATCTGGCCCACTGTATGCAACAGTAGCCCTGGTGAATTTAACAGCAGCCTCCAGTTTAGCTCTCCAGCATGTATAAACTGTCTGTTTGACTGAATGGCACTGTGGGAGCATCACGGAGAAATAATTCATTCAACAGCAGTCTCAAAGTCTGCCATTTTTAATTAAGGAAGTCTATCATTTGGCCGGAGATAACTGTTGTGCTGTGTCGTGCTAACTTGAATTTGTAATTGTCATCAGTTTGGGGAAATGGGACATCGAGGCGGGAACTATTTTTCATACAGAACACACAAACAGGTAAACATATGAGTTCATTACACATGTACTGATCTGTTTGTTGCTCCAGTTAAAACTCATGATTTCTCATTGTCCAGCTTCAGTATCTTATGATAGCTAGCTTTCCCTTAAGCTCATGAGCTTTGCTTTCTGTCAAACATGCCCAACAAGCATATTATCCTTCAGCATACACAAACCAGCAAGTAATTCATGATTGCATCCTGTTCATTTGGCTTAGACCTGACGATAAATTGGGCGTTCACCTTCTACTTAGTGTCATTCTAATGACACTGCCAGCACTGTTTCTTTTTGTCAGTCTAACAGGGGACAGCGCTAAAGCGGATAAACACTTACGCTAATGCCTCCTGCCCAGTGAGACTCAAATTAACCTTATTAGTGATGCACTGAGCAGTTTGTTGGCCTAAAAAAACACCATTTATTTGTCATTCAAGGAGCCTTGTAGTTCATTAAGCAAGACCCAGTTACAAGAAAGGGTCGCTCCAACCATGGGCAAATTTTGAGCTGCTCTTTATGCTACATTAGCTGTCTGGGTCTCTGGTGATATGACTGCCTTTATCCTGGTACTGCACCTGGTGCCAGTGGGAAAATAATTCCATCAGATGATAGCCCATAAACTACCTGTGGCTTCATTTTAGTTGAGGTTCCTTTGTTAGTTTGCAATGCAGCATGCCATTTTAAGTCCTGCACTCCCTCACTTTCTCTATAAAAAGCACTAGACCATCTTATATTTTGCAAAATGAGGAAAGGTGTGAAAAATCAGATGGACACATTATTACAGGAAACTATATGTGAGACAAAAAAACTTATCAGAGTAGAAAAACACATTTGCCAGTTGTGCAATTATTATGTCGAAGAAAAAAAAAACTAATATAGTGGAATGACATAGTAGGGTTGCAACTAATGATTATTTTCGTCACTGATTATTCTGCCAATTATTTTCTAGATTAATCAATTGTTTGGTCAAAAGAATAAAGAAAAATATCTATCACAGTTCCCCAAAGGCAAGCTCATGAGATTAAGTTGCTTGTTTTGTCAGAAAAAGTCAGTCAGTCAGAAAACAGTCAGAAACCTAAATACCAGCAAATAATTGGATCCCATTAATTTTTCACACTTCTGCTTCCTTAAATAAGACAATCGTTGACAAATAGTCAATGATTAATAGTAGATTTTCTGTCAATTGGCTTCAATTAGGCGACTAATTGTTTCAGCCTGGCATTGAAGACATAAAAAGATAACATATATGCAAATAACCACAAATCAAACATGTATATGACACTTTAAATATGCATCTGAACAATTGTGGCCAACCAACAGTTAGAGTTGAAATGTTCTTGTAGGGAGACGCTATAATTACTGAACCATGACTGTAACCTTGTGATGAAGGGTCAGGAAACATCAGGGCAATTGCTGCTTTATCTCACTTGGCTCTTCATTATGTGTTCAAACAGTCCACATACATGGTTAGAGAACATCCAGAAGGTCAAATGTGCACATTTACAGATGGAGCCAACATGAAATATACGACCTTCAGATGAAAACCACTGTGCGCGTGTAAGTTAGATCAGTGGCATCACTGCCATGGAGTCACTTAATACTGCATGGATGCACAACAGAACAGCCTCAGTGTGTACTTCTTAGGTTTGGGTTGTCAGACATTTGTAGATTGTTTTCCAAAAAACATCTACAAATGAGTTCACAGTCAGAACAAAACCCCAGACACCTGTGACATCTGTAGATGTCGCTGATGCTGATGATGCTAAAATCCAAATTTTGCGAGATAAACTCCAAATGTTAGATTCCAGCATACTTTCTTTTGAGGAATTCCAACTACTGAATGCTAATTTCTCTTTGAACTGCTGCACATTCATCTCTCTCATGTCTCTTCAATGCTGCAACTCATCTGTCAATCACTGTGGCTTTATCCATCCAGCAATTAATCTCAGCCCAAGAGGGGCAGCTGCACTGGCTATGAACCTAAACGTCTGCTGAATTGCTACGCCTGGTCTGCAGATTTCTGCTCTAGTTATAGTGCTGAGAGAGAGGGCCTTTTTTTTGGTGCTTTTCAGCAGATCTTTTGTCCTTATGTTTCCTCTGGACGTCTTTCACTTCACCCTCTCGTCCATATGACCAAGCATGAAGAAAACAGTGACTTGCTGCTTCACAGGTGTCCTGGATTTGGGCTAATATACCCTCTGCAATCTGTTCTGTGTACAATGTCCCAAGCCCCTGGGTTAAACTGACTGTGTAATTCGTCATTTGACCTCATTAACCACTTGGTGGGGGGGTGCCATGGACACTGTGGAGTGACACTGTGGGCCATAACACCCCCGATGGGAAAGTTGATGTCACACTGCCACTGAATCAGATTTTTTGGATAGAGGTTGATGGATTGAAGCCAGAACCACAGCTGACACTGATTCAGGCTGTGCGTTTATTTACAGCACTAAGCAGCCATGGTTCAAATCAGATGTATTTCAAAACATGAGTGTAGTTTATAATGAATTTTATTTGTACTTACTGGAAAAGGCATTGCTACTGACGCTGCATCAAAAAAGCGGTGGTCCATTCACATCATAGCATTCATAACCTGGCACAGAAGGATAGCTTATACTAGCCACAGGTGATTAAAAAAAATTAAAATAAGACCTAGCTGTCATTTCAGCTGACAAAATCCACTTTCATTGGCTAGAAATAAGAAGGCTTGTTGTTTGTATCCCTGTGAAATCAAAGATGGATTACTTTAAAACGTCCAGTGAATTTTGAATGGTAAATTTGTCAACTCTACATTTGTAAAACTCCATGTGTAAGCAAAGCTTGTTAGGCGTAGAGACATTAACGACAGTAGGGGATTAATGGATGGTCAACGGCAAGAATAACCTCAACAACATATTGAGGTCATTCTGTTAATAAAAATGACAGGTATGTGTTTGGAGTATAATTTGATTCACACTCCCTCACTCCCTTCTGTTGAGGTGTAAAAATGTTATTTGTCCTCGCTCTGTGTCCGAGGAGCCCCACTGGATCCTAGCAGGGAGAGAGATCATACCCACTGAAATGCCAGGTGGGCTGTGTGTAGTGGTGAGACATGACCTTTAATAGTGGCCCCAGTTTGAAGCTTGAGAGATCCTCTCACCCTTAAACATCCCCGCTCTGTTTCCACATTGTCACTTACCTCAGCGTTTGTGCATGGTACATTTCACTCAGTTTAACTACAGTAGCTGAAGTTGCTGTTGAAAATGTCACAGTGAAGTACACTTTGGGGAAATAAGTCGGGATTATATAGGAGATTTTGGTTATGAAGAATAAAAGTCGGATGAAACCTGAAATCAAAAATAAAATCCAGTGGGGTTCGTTTCTTTCAGCGTGAGAACATGCAAAGTACATTCTGTCATTTTTTTTTTAAGTTATGTAACATAACTTGACTTTCCAACAAGAGCTTTCTCATTTTCCTCAGAGGCACTGCTGGGGTAGAAGCTGTGTGATGTGAAAAAGTCCTAACCTACTCATTGATATGTGAAGTCAAGTCATTGATGTGTGACAAATTCAGTTTTCTGGGGCACAGGGCAGCAGTTAATGTCTATAATGGAAGAAATGATTTTGTCTATGTGAAAGAGGAAAGTTTTATACTGACTTTGTTGAAGTTTAATCTCACAAGCTTGATTTGTAGAGAAGAATATCTGAACCCATACAGTGGAAGGCGTTGAGTTCAAAAGCCATTTACCTGTAAGTGTCGTGGATGTCATTTGTGTTACCTGCATTTATAAAAGCAACACGACAGTGACAACATTATTCTAAACAACAATGGCAGATCCTAAAGAAGTTGGTGTAGATGTTGCTATAGCATCAGAGCATTTCTTCACTGAAAGTCCTGCTATGTCATATGGTTCATCAATGTGATTGGTTGAGATTAGCCTGTGATAGACAGTGATAAACAGATGGTATTTTTTGAAAGCGCCTGCTCTTTTCCAAACAGTTTCCAAGGTCAACTTTCCAGATGGTTCTATCTAACAAACCATCTGGCATGTCAGGTTAGCAGAAATGTATAGATCAACATTAAGCCCTGAAGGAACTACATCACAGTTATTAATCTAATAAATATACACACAGTCCACGAGACAAAAAGTAAAAGACATAAGAGTTCAACAGTATTTACTTAATGTTGTATTAGCAAGATATTAGCTTCAGCTAGCTCGTTTTCTGTCAAGCTGGGTTAGCAGCACTACAGAAAGACAAAATTAACAAATCACAAAAGAGCTGTATTGAAACTACTTACAGATAATGCTTCAGCATAATTTATTTTGGGATACAAGATATTTATGTTGATATTTGCTTGATCACAGATCTGAAAAAATGGTGGATGTGAAAATGTCAGTTGTTGCTGTGGAACTGTCACAGTCGTGGTTGCTACTAGCAACAGAATGTTCAACTGAAAGCAACTGCCGGCGCCAAAATAAAAACCCTTTCCTGTTTGAACATAATTCAGGTGGCATTGCCTTACCTTAACTCACCTTACCTTAACTTACCTGACCTTACCCTACCTTTACTTACCTTAGCTGCATTCTCCAGCTGCCTGTACCTCAGCTGTTATCATGTAACGCGAAAACTGATCTTAAATGCATTTCTCAACCAAAAAAACAAAAGGACATGGCAGCATATGGATTCATGAAGGAATCATAGGCCTACCCAAATGTTTCAATATGGCATTTAAATAATTCATTACAGAGGGGGCTCTCGCCATATTGCCCTTATCTTTTGCCATGTACACTTCGCGAGATGCTTATTTTTCTGTGATTTCTCACCTGAATTAACTGAATCTTTTTCCCATTTGTGCACTGCTTCTTTTAGTATGAATAATAACTGTCATTATGTAAAAAAAATTTACATTTGTCCAGTTCAATTTGTTCCTTTACACCATTCTTTTTCATGCGAGAGCTGACCTCTACACTTCGAGAACATAATATTAGAAAAAATATTAAATTGTCATCAATTATAAAGAGAGAGGAGGAAGGTTTAGATGTGTACTGGTCAACAGTTTAGCCTGCAGCTGTTTTTTTTTTTAAAGACTTGCATCGTTATATTCTTGGAGAAGATGGCTTATTACAGATTCTGGTTAACAGTGTTCCACACCAGAGTAGCAGCACATAATCTGTATAATATGTATGGACTAGGTTCTTTGTCAACTTTATTGCATTCTTGCCATTAGGCCCGTCGGTGTTATCTCATCACTGCAGCTCTTACACAAATGCTGGAGCGCTAGACAGCAGAAGCGAGCAGAAAAGATACTGGAGGGGGGTGGGGGGGAATAAAGGAGAAGGGATGGGGGAAGGGTAGAGCATAGAGGAGAGGAGAGAGATGATTAATGATGACTGTAGAGAAGATGGCCAAGGTGGTTAGTGAAATTAACAGAGGCTTAGCCAGCAGCAGACCACAGGGAGTAGAAAGCGCTTCACAGGCCCATACCAACTCAGATCCAACTTCTGTGTGTGTGTGTGTGTGTGTGTGTGTGTGTGTGTGTGTGTGTGTGTGTGTGTGTGTGTGTGTGTGTGTGTGTGTGTGTGTGTGTGTGTGTGGACTGATGCTTGCATAAACACTCAGTTAGATGCAAAAACAGACATAAGTGCTGCAGCAATCTGAAAAAGAGACCTGAAATGGTGTGTAAAATCACCTGCAAACTGGCAGTTCTGATGTCTGAAATGACAACATACTTTCTTGTAGCTAACTAGCTAATTATTGATATTAGCTATTATTTTAGGAGGTGCTGTGGTTAGTTCAGACATGTCTGTAATAACAGGAGGGCAGACAGGAGCGAATGATGTAAAAGATGCTCGACAGCCGAGATTACAGCTAAAGAGTTGCAAAATGACTTTAATGGAGAGTGTTGGTGAATTTGTTGGATGTGGAGGAAATCAAGTCACGATGACGGGAGCATCACTGCCATGCTTGTAAATATTCATGGAAAACATGAATGGGAGGTGCTGTAGCTTAAGTGTCTTAAAATATGGCCCAGGAAAACACTTATTTATTCATTTTATTATTGTGTAACTTTTTGTAGTAATGCTACATTAGCGAACATAGCAAGCAAGTTTGTCACCCACGCTCACGTTGGCAGCCTACATGTGAGCAGACAAACACACCGTCAATGCTTTCTTTACGCTTTAGCTCTTGTATTTCTGGTTTTTGGTTTTGGAAAGCCTGAAAGACAAGATGCCACCATCCTCTTACTGGAGCCCCACGTGCAATGCTTTGACGTGGAGAAATCCAAAGTTTGGCAGTTTTTGCCTATTCATGTGATGATTTGATGACTGTTCTGTAAAACCTGTGCTTCACTAGGTGAGGTGTCATCACACCAAGGCTTCAAATCAATTGAAATAATCAACAAATTGGAATGGACAAACAATCAATGAGGACAGAAATCCCTTTTAGCCGCCCTCTAGAAAATCAATGATTTTAATTGTGCTGCGGGACACATAATTCTGGTGTTTTAATCAATCTTTTCAGCCTTCGACAAAAACTCATCATGAAAGCAGCTGAACCCCCTCGGACTGAAGGAGGATAGTGCTGTGTCAGTAACAGATAAGGTTTCTGTTCACTAATAGAAAACATTAATTGCTGTTTGGCTGCTCTGATGTTAGAACAAAACGTTTATGCTGTAAAACTCACACATCAGATGACAAATGAACATGCGAGCAGCTGAGTGGAAAACATTTGTCATTCAGTTCAAAATATAAGGAAATCCTGTGGCCCTCTCTGACTGAGCCCATCCTACATGCTTAGAGGCGTCTGGTCTGTATGACTCCAGTCAAGCAGTACAAATCTGACTAATGTGACTTTGGAAAAAGCTCTTTACAGAGGCAGCGTTACCTCACTGAAAGTTTATTTACATAGCAAGCCTTTAGCATCATAGATGTGAGGAAATTCAAAGTAAGGCTTTATACCAATCCTCACTGATTATCATATTACTCTAGAATTTCTTCCGCTTTGGATTAGAATTCATTAACCCAATGCCCCAGTGCTGCAAGTAACAGTGAATTTCACACTCAGGAGAGCAATACTGTGCAAGGTATTTACTATTCCACTTTGATTTAAGAGTTATAAATTAGCGTGAAAGGTTATTTGTTAATTGCTGATTTGGGCTGACTGTTGCTGTTTTTCTGTCAAGCATATTGACAACTCAGAACCCAGGAGACAGCAACGGCGGCCGTGGTGGTCGCAAGTGCTGCTCTTCTGTAATGAATTGGTGTCACTTCAGACCGAATGTTTCCAGTAGTTGAATACTGATAGATAGGTCATGCTGCAGGCCTGCACAGGACATTGGGGACGCTTAATATTATTTGGGGGCATGCAGTCAGAAGTTTCAAATGAAATGTTTTGGCATAGACAAACAACCTGTTTGCAGCTTAATTTGCTGCCTTCAGTGTTGCGGTGAGGGCGCAGAGAGCAGGTCATAATGTCAGCTGCCACTCTCGGCCTGGATGTTCACGGTCGCTGATTCCAGCACTGGCATCATGTACCAGGACACAATAGAACATGGGAAATATACACAGACACAAACACACATAAAGACAGATAGAAATGCACACACAATGTCCCACCATGACATCACAGTTAGGACTGAATTTACAATAGTTTTTCTAGAAAAAAGAAACAAACAAACTGCAAGCTTTTTTGCATTTTTGCCACAACAGAAATGAAGTAACCCTAACCCCTATGATCCCTAACCCTAAATGTTGAGGTCTTCAGAAAAAAGAATCAGATAATCAGAATTTGCTATCAGTTTCAAAAGGAAAATTTAAGGTTTTAGTGCAGAATAGATTTCGTTAAGATAACTTTTTTTGGCCCTATATTGAATTACGCCTACAGTATGAAGTACTTGCTATTCCCAGACCTTGTGCTGCTCCCAATAAGCTCCATAAATAAAATGGGGAGTTTTAGATGTTATTTATAGATTGAAAGCACAGGTATAGGCTTAACATCTATGTTTCTGACATCTTAATGGGTGGAACTTGCTGGGAGTTATACACAGTAAGTGCCTGAGAGGCTTCAGGGGGGAAATATAGTGTAGTAAGTTAACAGAATGCACAAAAGTGGATTTGTTGAGGTCGCAGTTGATTTTATTTGACCTCTACTAACAATAGTGGTGCTGGACTGAAAGCAGAAATGGGCGATAATGGTAAATATACTAACTGTTGGACATTTTCTTGCAGGGATAATGATGCTGAAATTTAGAAAACTGGACATGACGTGATGAGTTTCTGTTGGTGCTGTAGTATAGCACCTGAATTGAGGACTATGCAGACTATTGAGGTTATTCCAAAACCCCAATAGTCTGAAAAGACGCTCCCAACTCCCTCTGATTGGCTAGTGTTGATTACTTGGTTAGGGTTAGGGGTAGACGATGTCAGGGTCAGAGGCAATCAGAGGCAGAGTGGGAGCATAATGCGAGGAATTGGAATAATGGGCTGTCAGAAAAATGGCATGGCACCACTTAAAGGGGAGAGAGGGAAACAGAATGAGAGGGAAAGCAGTGTTAATGTGCAGCCACTTTTCTTGCACTTTATATTAGAGCTCAGTTTACTTTTAAAGCATAGCACACTCAAGTCTTGAGCGAAAATTCCTGACTTTTATTTACTTTTGCTTCCTACATTTCAGCCCTTACCCAGTCTTTACCCACATGAAGGTTAAACTACAGACCAAAGGAGACCAGACCTTATTTAGCTACAGAAGCTTACAGAAGCAGCCTGGGTCCATTTCCGGCTTGAATATGTTTATTCAGTTCTGGAGACTCTTTGGCTGTAATCAGCTTGCATAAATCTCTTTGATGATAGCCACTAGAACATCTGCTGGAGCAATAAAAAAAATCCAGGGAGGCAATAAAATGTCTGGTGGAACATATGCTAATGGAAATGTGAGTTGTTCTGAAAAGTTTGTCCCAAAGTAATTGCCGCAATGTGACTACGTTATTTATGAATTCATATAATGATCATATTGAATGTAGGAAGCTGATGTTGTTATTACTGTGTCTGCGGCGTGATGATCACCCCAAAGCGTGATGAGGTTACCTAGTTGAGGTTGTTGGAGTTTCACAGTGCTGAGCCAGCTTTGTCCTTCACTGTCTATTTCTCCCCATCTCTCCCTCTCCGCCAACACCTTTCCTTTCACTACCTTCACACAGTCACAGACACACACGCGCAAGTTCACGGCGGCCTGCACGATGGATGACTGCACGCTCTTTACCTGCAAAATCAGGGTTGAAAGGTACAACGATTCATCAGAGGTGTGTGTGTGTGTCTGTAGTTTGTGTGTGTCCTTGTCAGTGCTGGGCAAATTACTGGAAAGATATAATCAACTAATTAACTATCACTCAATGAAATAGTAATGAGTAAAATTTATTAATTACTTTCATTAGCCCAGCTCCATCAGAGGTGTCTTCAAACAACTCCAAATCCTCAACGTCCACATGCCATTCATTCATTTAACACATCTACAGGTAGAAAACAAGACGTTTTAGTTCATAAAGCAGTGAGCCCACAGTTTGGAGGTATCTACTGAGCATTAACAGCTAGCTTAATGTTACCACAGCAAACACATCTCTAAGCAAAACCAGCCAATTCTTAAATGTAGGCTCACCAGTGGTGAACATAGAGGCACCAAAGCCTCAGAGTCTTCTCTTTTGGTTGAGGCTAGCGGCCTTGATCTCAGACCTCCAGCTGCTGCGTCAAGCTAACATGTGGCAGATCAGTCTGAAGACACAGAGAGAGTCCAAGTCTTAGCTTTAAATCTACAATGACTGATTTTTTTTTTTCAACTTTGGGACAGCTGAGATAAGTTATGAAGACAATGTTAACATATGATCACCAATTTACTCATTATCCGTCCAGTAGGATTTTAAATTCAAAATCTAAATTTGCTTGGTCGTGGAGCGCTCTCCAATCAGCCTTGCAAAGTTAAATCTTTACCTTGTGGCTTTGTTGCGATGTGCACACACTGTAGTGCCCATATTTTCGTACCTTTTGCATTGGAGGTCGTGTAGGTATAATTTGTTCTGGTTTTCCTCCCACCTGGCATTTTTCTTTTAGCTGTAGATAACAAAGCATATAAACCACAATGTTACATTAGTTTTAGTAAAAGTAGTAGTAGTAGTAGTGATAGAATGTTAAGTACAGTTCCTCAAGTTCTGCACATAGGTGTACAAATTTGAAGTCTTTGTACTTTACTTGAAATTTCCATTTTATTCAACTTCCACTCCACTATCAGTAACAAATATAATACTTTTTATCTAATAGCCTCAGTTACTAGTTACCTTTCAGATTACAGTTTCTCGGAACGTAAACCTTGTGTGATTACAGTTTCATTTAGGCTAAATCAAACATTATGACACTGTCTAAGTGCTGGTCTATGAAATGTCTCCCTGCCGCCCTCAATGCGTCCTCTGCATTTCAGCACAGAACAAAACAGCAGTTAAAGCAACATCGTGTTCTCTGTCAATGAACCGCGGGGGGGTGTTAACATTCAGAGCGTCGCTTTCTTACCAATATGACTTTGCCAATTGGGTCAGTGCTGGAAACTGTGCAAACAACTGTGCATCTCAGCTTTACTCGCATCTAATTAAGTCCAAGCAGTTTGGTAGTTACACTCCTACATATGCCAGAGTTAAGGGAGCATTGCCTCTACTGTTACAACATGAGGCAGCCACAGATGGGCTCTGTCTGATTGAAGGAGAGCCAGAGGAAAACAGGAAAAAGAGACAGATCTGTTATTTTTGGAGAAGGTATGCATTTAGATCGATTTTACAACTGAGGAAGCTGTTCCCAAATCATCCAGTCCTCTTGTCATGTGTCAGGCCGAGTTAATTGTGTGAGAGTGGTGTGGATGGGTGTCTGTGACTGGATAATTGATCCATTTTGTGGGTGTGAAAACCACCCGCGGAGCAGGGGCGAAGATACGGCTTCAGAAAGCATGCACAATGCTGTAATCTCCCCTTCTGCTCGCCACGGTACGGCACGGAGCTGTGGAATTTCTGCCATGTAGCAGCAGAAGCCCTGCTGTGTGCTGAGGAACAATTTGGATGCCTTGCTTTCAATTTCAGCCTGAGTTCTCTCAAGGGAATTGCCAGTGCATCCTCGTACAAGACCCCTAAAAAAATAAAAGAAAAAAGCTTCTTCCATCGTTAACTAATCCAGCACAATACATGGTAATGCAAACGCGGCGTGTAAATCCTGGAATATGTTTCTGTCTTGTGTGCATTATTAATTCGCTTTGTATACCACAAACACAATGCAGTCACCTCCCACAAAGACACGGCAGCCTCTGAATGTGCAGTATTTTTTGCTGAAGTGTATTTTCTAAATTTCAGCTGGGCGTTCATCAAAGAGTGTCGCTGCAGTGTTGTGTCAGTGTGCCCTGGCTCAAACAGGATATTTTGCTTCCATGCGTTTGCCTCCGCCACAGTAAGCTCCCACAGTGCTGGAGAGTGCTAGAGAGGGAGTGTGTGTTTACTTTTGTGTGTGCGTGCGCGTGTGAGAGACGGCAACAGAAACAAAGGTGCCGAGGGAGTTTGCTGCTTTTGTGCTTGGGCTTGTGTGTGAATGAAAACGTGACGGAGGGAGAGACGTGGGTAGACGAATAACTGTGTGTGCAGAAAGAGATGTGATGTACATGCAGGTTGTGGAAGCGTGTTCTTTGAGAGCTGCAGACAGCGGTTAATAGATGGCTGATTAGGGAGGCAGGAGGGGAGACTTCAGATTACTCCCTGACACTCGGTGGCGGTGTGCTTGGCAGCCTCCAGGTTGATGTCCCCCTGCCAGCTTTGGAGGAGCAACAGAATGACAACCTCATGCACCAAAAAAGAAAATTACCCTTTTGATCTGCCAGTTGACATTACAATTTCTCCAGGCATGTGCATCTCTTGTGTATCCATAAATCTGCCTTATCTATATGGATCTCTCCACACTCTGTGCACTCAGACTGGGCTATTTCATGAAATGTTTCTTTTTGTCGCTCTTGTGTATGCTCTGGCTTTACATTTTATCTGTTATGGCATATGTGCTGTGCCAACCTACGCACCAACATCTCAAATTTCCACTAACATGCTGATGTGCTCAAGGGGATCCTCAGATTGATTCAACCTGTGTGTGTGTGTGTGTGTGTGTGTGTGTGTGTGTGTGTGTGTGTGTGCATGCATATTTGAGCCCATTCCTCTGCATGCCAGTCTCAAGGCCACATCATTAGAGTAAGAGGGCTGTAATTAGTGAGTCCATGCATATTAAACAGCACCCTGCATCCCCAGCCTTGAAAAACAGTACTCTGCTGTCACTTGCAGCCAATAAGCCACTGTTAATGTCCAGAAGGTTGCACATATTACCCACAGAGCGCTGGGGGTGATTAGCTACCAAAATCAGCAGTCAGGGATTCTTCCTTTAGCCCTTGGCCTTTTATTGTGTGGTGTGAAATATCTGATCACGCTGTAGTAAGATTAAAAGGAAAAGAAGAAAAGGGACAAAGTCCTCTGGTAGCTCATATTAACAGTATCAGGAAGCGCCATAGAAGACTACATGAAAAAGCAGCCGAAAAAGCAATCAGAAGGTGTCTTCAGTGTGTCAGGTTTTGACAGAGGTGCGTCCATCTGTGCTGTTTTTGTGTCAGCAGAATGGGAATGAAGAAGCTCCACTTTTGACTTGATGTGTTTCAAATAACAACGTTCAAAGCTGCTTGGTGGCGATAAAAGGATAAAATAAAAGAACTCGTCCTCTACAGTTATGCCCACGTGGGAGAAAAATTAAAGCGTAAATTGAGGTGTTGAGTGCTTGCTCGTTCAGTCATTCATACATTCATGTTTCAGCATCCCCATCCACATTTCCTTGCCATTTTTATTACCCCCGCAGACATTCGTGGTCAGTGAAACAGTCACACAATCATACTCAAATTACTGGGGCCAAAGGATCTGGCATGGGGGCACATGTAATTTACGAGCATGTGGATACATAAAACAAGCGCATGCACAAGCACAGCAGCCACTTGGGCTTATTATAAATTGACACATGCACAGACCAAGTACAGCAGCTATATGGCTAAGACAGAATGCTCCGTATTTGTCTTGGTTTTCGGGCTATTTAGGACTTTACACCTGCTGCAGAACAATATAGACTTCATTTCTTGTGCAGCAGCTCTCCTATAGTTATGCTTCAGCGTGTGTAATTTACTGCAGAAATTGTCATTTTATAAAGGAATTTATTGTTTATTATGAAGAAAACAAAATGGGACTACAGCATGAAACCTCACCTTAGTGCGACTTCAATAAAAACTGAGAACAATAACACAGAAAATAAATATTTTACATGGCAATTCTCATGATGTTCTGCAAAAAAGGCCAGTTATTATATTTATCTAAATAAATATCTATGTTTATATTCAGGCAATCTGGATTTATCTTCTATTTTGAGTATAGATTCTCATATTTAGGCTGTGTGTCTGTATATTGAGGCCATTTACTGTGTTTTAAGCCCTGTGTAATATCCATATTAGCACTGAGTTCCTTGTTTTGTCTCCAAAGTTCCCCACTGAAGCAACAAACCTCATTTCCTGAATTTCATTGGCTGCACCAAGCGCCAATCATCTGCACTATCAGTTGCAACTGGCTCAATCTTTATACAAAAGAACAAGGTGTGTCCTTTCAGCTCTGACACTCATTGGCTCTTGTCAGCTGTGCAGATGAAATTGAAGATGCTGAGTGGTCAAGTGAGGTGTCAATCAAATGGTCAACCTGTGGCAACCATCTTGACACCAAAATGTCACCTAAGCATAAGTGCTGACTGGAGAAGATTAGCATGTCACCAATGAGTTTGAAAGGATGAAACAGTTTTTTGTGGATTATTATCATGTTTTGGACTGAATGTGTTGGATCATCTGGACATTTGTCGATGTAACAAGACCATTTTTTTTTAATTGCTGGATTACTATGAGACTTCACTGGTGAGTTGCATCAATTTTACAATTGTTTGTCGTTGGCATTCATTCTACCTGCCACTGTGTCTATATACGTTTGCATCAATCGATTCACAAGGATCTTTTCCAATGATGCATGACATGAGTGCAGACTTAAACATGGCGTTTGTGTTAATAGATGGGTACACAGGCCTGTAAATGGGCCTAGAAGCCCAAGCAATTCTTTCTTCAACTAATCCAAAAGAGCTTTTGAATAGTTTATTTTCAGTTAAGAAGTAGGACCCATAAAAGAACACTTAATCCTTCAGTTTATCAAAAAAAGTTGGAGATACATGGTTTTCATCATACAGGAAGGGTGTGGAAAATTGGTGCAATACTGCAAAAAGAACTTCCCTCTGAGACGTAGCAGAGTAGAGGTACACAGCTGTGTAAAATGGAAATACTCATGTAAAGTACTAGTATCTGGAATTTGTACCAGGGCATGGTACTTGAGTAAATGTATTTGTAGAGGAGATCTGCAGCCTTTGCAGCTCATTAAAAAGACCCCCAAGAAATGACATTTTTTGCGACTGTGAACTCAGTTCAACATTAAAAACTGTGAAGCTGATTGTGAACCAGTTCATTTCAATTTGTGTGAACTGAACTTTGAGGTGGCTCTTGTTGAGCAAGAACTTGCACAGCACTGACTACGTTCTCGTACGTGCTTGTGTTGACTTGTGCTGCAGTGCTTAATGGTATGGATGATAACCATCTGAGGAGTCACATCAGGTTAATGGGTGAATTACGAAAAGGTCACGTTTACATTTGAATTCATTTCTATTGTTTAAGGCATTTTAACCACTTCACATGAGTGTGTCTCTGTTCTGTACATTACTGTGAGGCATTGCATTTTACCTTAATCCACGATGTTTCAATTTAAGCGTAAACGCCTCCTCACATTACATCTCAAGTGCTTTTGTGTCATGATTATCTGATCGTTTGCTGCTAGTTTTCTCCATTGTGCAGTATCACAGACAGTAACAGTAGCCTAATTTACTGATATACTAACAGGCACGCAGTGTGTAAGACAGACAGAGTGTTATTTTAGGAAATCCCTCCATTACCAAGCACAGCCTGTTAGGATTATATTGAATATTTGATTTCTTTCACACGTTTGAATGGTTGCTTAAATTCTGAATAAGAAGTGACAACCTTAATTTTTTATTTGTATTTCTTTTTCTTGAATGAGCTGTTTGGACAGGCAGTCTTGGACAAATGACACACACACTGCAGTCCTGTTAGTAACTAGATTACCAAAACAAAAACCTGTGTGTTGTGGAGGTTTGAAGGTCTGAAGTCATTATGGAGGCTGACTCATAGCTGATGCCGAAGCTAAACACAAGACATAAATGTCCCTCTCGATAAAAGTGTGTGTTTGAGGTTACCTCTTCTTCTCCTTCCTGTCGTCCTTCTTTCAGTTACTTTCTCTTCACGGCACACACACACACTCACACACTCAGAAACAAAGAGGGTCAGCAGTGAAACTGAATTAGAGTGCAGATGTAATGCTTTTCTTGGTGAGTCACCATTTTACCTTGAAGTTAAAATTCATTACAAACCAAAATCTCCAGAGAATATCAAAGTGCAAACAGAGAAAAGAGGAACACAAACAAACAGCGTGGAAACACTGTAATTTAATGTCTAATGAGAAATCAGCGGGATAAACAAGTTTCACAGAAACTGAAGAGAGAAGAGATGGATGAGGCCGATAATTGATAAAGAATCCCGCTTCACTCCTCCATTGTTGGACATTGCGTTGTAATAACAGTATTTACCAACTCAATCAATCATGTAACCACAATCCTTCTTGAAACCACTACTAAATCAGAGACAGTGGAGCAGTGACAACATGCTGTAATGGGCTGGACACACATTATCATTCTTCAGTGAGCTTTAAGATGAATGGGCATTTCCATTATTACAGTAACTGCAGAGTTGTTGTAGCTCTAAATGATGAATAGCTGTCTATATCTTTATTCTGTTCACTCAGATGTTCCTGTAATTGGCTAATAGAACTCATCACTCAGCACGCTAACAGCATCTAGCCATGCTCCCCCAGCCGCATTTAAACTTAACAATCCCCTCTTACTTTCCCACTAATCCTGCGTCCCGAGGCAGGTTTCTAAAAATGATGATAGTGTAAAAGTCTGACAAAGGTTACAGATAAATTCAGATTTTTTTCACTGGAATAATGATTGTTTTGTGATAATGACCCCGGAATCAAGAGGGAAATTTCGTTAAATGAATCGTCAGCCGTTAATGTAATTTGTAAGCCTGTAATGAGCTTCTTGTTGATATTGTTCACACTCAGACGATTTCTAATTAAATGTGGCTTCATGGTAAATTCAAAGTCCATGAAATTGCCATCCGTGTTTTTGCAATCTCCCAAAAAATGTCTCTTGAGTTTACGGGGTTAAACTTAGTGCGAAAGTAAAGGCAGTGTGTCTATAATTAATGTTTTGGGTGACCTGCAAGAGCTGATATAATAAATATGCTAATATGATGATGTGCTGGACTGTGTGTATGTGTTGGACAGCAGGTGCCCACAGATGCGCATGTGGAAGTAATGGACAAAAGTCAAAACCAACTTTGAAGCATGACACTGAGGTCTAAATCACTGTTACTGCCACAATGTGTATGTGAAAGGAGTCGCAATTAGTGATGGGAAGTAAGCATTGTATTTTTTATTTTTTTTGCTTGATAAATCAAAACAACTTTACTGTTCGGGTTTGCTGTACAGGAAGCTGCTTTCAGTTAAACTGCTCTGCGAACTGTACTTCCCTGGCACCAAGCAACACAGCAGTGCATTTAGCAGCTAAGAAGCCGGATATTTCCCTCAGGAGTTGGTAGAGACCAAAATCAACACAGTCCGTATTCAGAAACTGTGCCTTCAAACATGCCATCAGCACTTTCATAAGGTCCTGATGTCACAATTATGCAGTCACCACCCTCAGCCGTGACCCCAGCACGGCCATGGCTACATAAACACCAGCAGAGGTGATGGTGGACAGTGCCTGCTCATGCCTGTGACAGCCGGCCAATCAGAGCATGGAGGGCTTTTCGGGAGGGAGGACTTAAAGTGACAGAAGCTAAAACCGAGTGTTTCAAACAGAGGGTGAATAGAGGGGCTGCAGTATGGGAAGAATAATAAACATTGAACATTAAAGAATAACAAACATTGAACATTAAAGAATAATAAACATTGAACATTTAAGCATGTAAATATTTTCTTGTAGACACCCTTAATAACAATAAAAGTATGAACCTGAGAATGAGCACGATATGGACCTTTAAGTGTGCGACCTCTCAGCTCATCCTTTCCCATCTCTGGTGATAAAGAGTTGCTGAATTCCTCTTGGTCTGCTGTGACCCTCATGATACTGTATATGCATCCCAAGGGCCTCTGTCTTTGCTTCGTTGCAGCTCACAGTCAAGCACATGCTGCGCGGACACATACAGGTCAAGCAGAAGTAGGCCAAATTGAAGCTATACCTTTCTTCAGCGTGCAGTGACCTTCGCTTTCTTCTTCAGTTCACCTTTATTCTTGTGTCTTTGCTAATTCCTCGTACTGTCACACTGGCCTGAGCTGATGCAGGTAATGGGGGGTCTTAAGTGCTGAGACTGATTTGCTTCAGAATACCTGCAAAAGAAGGGTTCAATTGATTAGTCTTGGAAGTTGTAAAAAAAATTGGTTTGATATAAGAAATCGGCATGTTCAGCTTTAGATGTTCAAATTAGATACAGAGAAATGTTCACTTTTAAGCTGGACATTGGATCAGGGATGAAAGTGTGACGTTTTCAAGTCAGGTCTCATCCTGGAGTATCATATTAGACGCTGACATGTAGTCTCTACAGAGGATGCAAACCCAAATATCACAGACATTTGGAAAAGCCAAGCTAGTTTGCTTGATGCCACTTAATTGCACAGCATAAATTATGCATCAGGAACAACGCTTCATGGTGGGTTACAATGGGTGACAATTCGGAGACAGCATTAATAATACAAGACATCATTTATTGCCCACAGTGGGCGTGATAAATAGGTCAACTCCAACAGCCAGAAACATGCTGTCATTGGAACTTATACATAAATCATTAAAAGGTGATACTTGCAGGCAGTGGCATGTGCGTTCTGATGATATTGTGTGCTGTGTGAACTGCCGGACATTTGCTCCTCACCACAATCCTGCTATTTCAGAATAATGGATGATATTTAACGCCGTACCTTGTTGTGAACCCAGTGCAATGACCAAAGAGGCTGCCTGGTTCCCTTTGGTTTGCGGGTTCTCTCTTATTTATGGGTCTAATTGCTTGCTCTTCTTCCTCACTGGGAGATGAAATGTTTGAACTTCTGGACCAAAGCACTGATGTTGTGCTGGCATTCGGCTGGAAAAGGGCAAAAGAATATAAAGAAAGAGGAGCAATAACTTGTGACATAATCATTACCCTGGGGCTTTTCTTCCTCAGATGTCTCACTTCTGAATCGCAGACTCAGCTGTCTGCGGACACTCTGTTAAACATTATCAAGCCGATGAACAAATTATCACTAATCAAATGAGCAGGGAAAGATGTCTGAGTGGCAAGCTTTGGCAGTTAACTGAGATAGCTTCCTGAATAATTAATTTCTAATTGAAAAAGGTGAATAGAATTGAAACAGCCTTCCCCTGTGTATCATCTATTAGTCATAAGTGTGTAGTAAAGGTAATATGAGGAAAAGAATCAATCGGCAAAGCTTTAATCATAGCGCTCATTTTCAGAGACTCTGGATTTTTTTGACTCTGCAGCATTTCTGTCCTCATGAATCAGGCAAACGAGTCCTCATACGTTCAGACAGAAGGCAAAAGTGGCCCAATTCACATTTCACAATTCACAACTCTGATTTCTTCTATGACTTCTACATCACTCTAGGTTGACATTTGTCCCAATCCTGCACTGGCCACCTGGTGAATCCACACATGGAAGATAGTCTTCTGGCGAGGCGCTGACAGATGTAGTTAAAAGTAGCCCTTGACATCCTGACAGTTTGGATTGAGTCTGTTTCTGTGAAGCCATTCATGTCATGATCCCTCCACTGGTTCCCATTTCAAATCCACTCACACCTCCGTACTGAGGGAGCAACCGCTGTTCCACAAAAAGCCACAATTAAAAATTGGCTCTCTTTCTTCTTGTCCTTGTTATCAGCTGCTCACAAATCTGCTGCCTTGAACTGCACATGGACATAAACGCTGACTTCAGTGGCATCTGTGTTTACTTCCGTGCGACAGTGCGCTAAGTGTGACATCGTTTTTATTGCTCTTTTGTGCACGCGGGTCAGTTCAGGACTGTGATCAGTTCATACTGGAATCTGATATTGGCCACAATTAAACAATGATGTGACAAGACAGAAAAAAAGAAGGCCTGCAGCGTGAGTGTAGACAAAACCTCAGGCCAACGATGCTCACAATGTGGAGATTCAGATGTGCTATGCTAGCAGCGGCTCGAGCAGAGATGAGGAGCAGACTAGAGAGGCCTGACTGTCTAACTTCACACCCTCAGGTCTTTCTCGTTTTCAAGCTTGCAGCCTTCAGCCCCAAGTGACGCTGACTCAAGCAACATTATTTGAGGCAATTTTTTGGATTTTGTGCAGGAGCCACAAAAGGATGTGTCCACCTTTTTTCACATATGCAGTAGTACTCCACAGGACCTGCATACTTTGACTTTGATGTGTAAAATCAGTAGCGTTTCCCTTCAAGGGATGAATATAATCTGAAATGGTTGTGGATGAAGATGATGGGCACCAACAAGTTTATGTTTTCAAGTGTCTGCAGAGCTGCTAATGTTTGGATATGTTTGTCAGCACATGGCACACTAACAAGTCTGAGCTGACTTGGACATGGAAAGATGATGACATGTATCATCCATGTAGTTGGCATAAATAAAAGTTGAAAAAGGGTGTTGAAAAATGTGGCTGTACAATTTTTTTCCCAACTTTGTGCCACAAAGGGGAGAAATAATTTTTCCTGACTGATTTGACATTAGAAGAATCTCCAGAACAAAGAAAAATCAGTTCATTCATAGCGTTTCATGTTCATAAATGGCTGTTATTTTCTTTGAGCATAAGAGACGATACCTACATGAGAAGATTATTCCAGTGATCTTAATCAGAGAAGAAACGTGTGTCATTTCTTACAGTGTAATTAACCTTTGCCACTGCAGCCTTTACATTAATCAGCATTGAATTCAGACTTTTATAGTGTTGAATGTGTTCTTAGGCCCGACACAATAAGACTGACGTCATGCCATGACATGAGGTATAATTATTGCAACCAAATTTACATAAAGAGAAGCCTGCCCGAAAGGGGTGGTGCTCGGTAATTTGCTAACTTTACTTGCAGGCAGTGTAATAATGTGCATCATCTTCATCAACGTCATATTCATTCCTACTAAACTCCATAGGAAACACTTCAGGAATTTCCAATTCGTTCAATTAAGCAAACTTTGAACAACCAACTGCCAGAAAAAAATACAACATCCAAAATAATTTGAAAAATCCATTCATAAATTGCCAAATGTATTCGGTGCTCAAAGACAGAATAATGAAAAATCAATCGAGTGATTAATTAATGAATGTTGAGCGAATTTTGCTTATTAACTGCTTTATTGAATGTGCCATGCAAATATGCACTTAATCACACTGTAAATTGTTTTTGAATAATTATTAATCTGTTGTAATTAACCACAGAGCAAGTAATTAATAATGTTGTAGGCACACTCTGCTCTGCAGGCCAGATATAAGCAACGATCTGCAGACGTAACACAGCACCTGAGTCCAAGACACGAGCAAAAGCTCCCATCACGCTGGAAACATCAAGACTCGCGAGGATATGGAGATGAGGACTGACTGACGGGCTCATCTCCAACTGGCGATCAGTGTCTCTGTCCTCTCTGAACACGATGCAGTCGACAGAAGATGCTCTTCCTCATTCCCCTCCATCCAACCGCAAAGCAAGAACCACAGCCATGTCATTTGACTGGCTGGATTGGTTGTTGGCCTGATGGCTGCGTTCAGCGTCGGAGCAAGCCAAGAGGAAAAGAGGATTCCTTTTGACCTCTTCCGTCTGAACAACTGCCTCTTTCACATGGAAACCTTTTCTGGTGCATTAGTGTCAGCCACACCACCCAACAGCATTCAGGCTTATCAACCAGTCACCCATACGTGCTAACCCACCCCACCCTCCACAGCAAGGAGTCACACTGTTACACACACATACAAACATGAAGCTTTGTATGTGTGTACTTTTCTTTGATAGATTCAGGTACACAAAAAAATCACATGCATATGGGTGGATTCGTACACAAGGACAATACACAAGGCAGGAAGTGGTGTATCCTTTCTGTAGTGAGGCAGAAAGTGAGTGTATTGTTCCCTAACCTCATCCATACCATAGTTTCAATGAGCAGATGTTGCAGGAAGTGAGAATTTTAAAATAAGCGACAGTGGGTGCACTCACTCATGGCTCAGTACTCAAGCACTTGAGCGAAGTGCAGACGTCGGCATGCTAACATGCTCACTGTGAGGATGCTAACATGCTGATACTTTGCTGGTTTTCTTTCTTTTTTTTTTTTTTTTTTTTACCGGGTTCACCATCTCAATTTAGCGTGTCAGTATGCTAACACTAAGTGCTAATTAACAAACACAGTAAATACTACACACTGATATAAAAGTCCTAAAAAATGTCATTCAGCATAATCTTAAACCCTTAATCTGGGTTTGAAGCGAGGAAACAATGATAATTGCATCAATTATGTATAAACAGAAGAAGACAGAGTACTCATCAGCATCATCATATTCTGCAAACTCTGCTTGAGTCAGCTGATGGTTCAGTTCACAGGCTTGAGTTGTCCTTCTGTAGATAGTGGCTCATATTTAATGCAAACTCTTTCATGTTTATCAACATGTATCAGAATTCATATAAGAAAGAGAGTCTTGTGAACCACATTCACACATCAGTGAAGGGGGGTGGGCTCATCCTGGAGAGTGCTTTGTCTACTCAAAGGCCTATGCGCAGCCTACCCTCAGGAAGAGCTTAAGTAGTTTGATGAAATCAGAAACATAGCCTGAAGTAGTATTTTGCAGTGATTCTTTGAGTTCAACCACTAATCTCAACACTGAAACATCAGCCGTTTTTCCCTTGTGATGTTTCTTTACAATAGAATTTAATATAGATACTAATAGGTTACTGGCTTAATAGGTGTGTTTGCCACCTGAAGAGTCATGTATATCCCCAAACATTAGCTATTGTCTTGGCTGTGACTGCATATATTTCCTTGCAGCTCCAAAAAGGTACACAATTGAATATACTGTACATCCCTCTGCTTATCTGAGAACAGCTGCCATATTTTTCCACTAAAGACAAAAGTGACAAGAAATACCCAGATTTCAAATTAAAAGAGTGATTTTCTGGTGTAATACAGGAAAATCCACCTCGATCCCCCCTCTATCCCCCTGTTGAGGGAGGAAAGCCGGCTGCAAATGAAAGAATCTTCACTTGAAACCAGGCACTGAGCCAAGCACAATGTCTGTTGGCACTGCCAGCCCTAAGGATTCTAGCTATTTATTTTTCTTCTTTTTATGTTTGGCACACAGGAGACAAAGAAAGGATTCATTCAAGACCGGCAAAGGAGGTCGACTTTTCAAACGTGGCAATTAACCTGCGGCAAAAGATTTTTGGTGCGGATTTTGGATTGTCAAAAAGAGAAGCTAAACTCTTCAACTGCTGGTTGGTTTGCTTTGACGGAGGGGAAAAAAACATAAAACCTAATTATATAGCAGATGCAAATGGCTTTAACAACAGAGGACATAAATGAAGTTAAACAACACGTTGGTACAAGTGGGAAAGTTTTGCGGAGTAGCAGCAGTAAATCAAACAGGGCAAGCAATTAATTTGAACTGTGTTAAAGATATTTCAAGCGCAGCTCTGAGGTCATGCTGTTTTGTCGCTACATACTTTAGCAATCACTTGATTACCAAGCTGCCAGCAGCAAAGCATCTTTAGACAAGGCTATTGCTGCTAACATAATAGGAAATAATAAGAGGTACAGTCCCGGTGTACTCATCTACTGTGTAGTGTGAGATTGTGTAGTAAATTAAGTTGAGCAAGATGTTCAATTTAAAACAACCTTAGGCGCATTCAGTCAGCCGCCCTCTTCTCTGCTTCTCGGGTGCATTAGCCTGCTAGCTAATTTACTGTATGACAGCCAGCGCAGCTGCTTGGATGTGCGCTGCTGTAATAAACAATCCACGCACACTGCGGAAGTGAAAAGGAAACTAACGACACCTTTACCTGCCCTGATTAATGATGTTGTTTCTGTTTAACATTGAGCATCTGGTGCCGCCTGCATGTGCCTATTATGCACCTGTGGAAGTCAGGACCCAAAGAGTGAGACAGCAGGTCAAAGGGCACATGTACTGTACATAGAAGGGGGCGTCACGCCTGCCGGGTCGCCTGTGCTCCTATTTCCCCATTGAGCAACTCTGCCATTAACCTTCAGTCACGGCTATCTGATGGCAAAGCCCACTGGAGCAGCAACTCATTTGCTTAATAACGACCCTATCTGAGAATGAGGGATGGAAATAGGAAGTCAATCAGCGAAGAACAGAGAGAGTGAGCGTATCCTTGCCTCATTAACACACGGGACGGTGCGTTTGGAGAGAAGCTGGCAGCACCTGCTATCTTATTGTGTTTTGGAATACAGTTTCAGAAAGGCTTGTTGCTCTGTGTGTGAGAGTAGTGGAGACTTTGGGCTACTTTTAAAGAGTCAGAAGGAGAGAGCACTTCAAACAGTTTCATCCCCTTTTATGTCATTATTTGATGTCAGGTTCAAGTGTTGGACTGACACCTCACTAATCCAGATTTGAGAGTAGTAGCATGCTGCCTGGCTGAGGCAGAAAGGGTATAGCTGAGGTTTGTCACAGACAGACGCAGACATTAGTCATCAGCCCGATCTGCCTCTGATGCCTGATGAATTGGCAGGCCACAGTGGAGATGGCAGGCAGGCAGCCACAGTACAGCAATTATCAATCACACACGCTGTTGGACCGCGCTCATATTTCACGCCACCATTGTCAAACGGGATGGATGTCGCACAGGTGGATTGATACACTGTAAAACCTGCGTCTTATTCGCCTTCAGAGGTAAATCTCTGTGGTTGCTATCTTTGCATTCAAAAGACCTTCTCCTTTTCTTTTCTTTTTTTTTTTTGTACAAATGTCATATGAAACATTGACAGTGATCCATTAAGTATGACAGCATCAGTTATATTGACCCCATCTAACCAAACAATTTATCAGCCAGCCACTATACTAGACCCACACTTAAAAGTCTCCCCAAGGCACTCTATCTGACTCCAGAGAGGTACTCAATGTCACTTGTCTTCCTGGACCAACTGTTAAGTCTGACAGCCAGTAGATAACTGTATTATAGTACTCTAAAAGCAGCAAGAAGGGAGAATACTTTGGGCTAAATTGCCACCCTCACATAGTGTAATTTGAGGCTCATTTCAATTAGAGGAGTTACATTTGGGTGTGTATAAGAAGTTAATGTTGCCTGTGAATCTATTTGTTCATTAAACAAACATAATGCAGCCAGAAGGAGCAATCAGAGGCAACATGGCAAATGACTGAAAGTAGAACTGACATCAAACAAGAGAGACAGAAAGAGAGAGAGCAGGGCTTTAATTGTGTTTGATAAATAGAGATGGCATGAAAGAAAAATTTGAAGTATATTCATAGACTGTATAAAAGAAGCGCATGTAGCCACTGATTTGTGGACTACCGTTCTGAAGCCTTTGGAATTGTGGCTGTGGCCATGTAGGTTAAAGGCACTTGAAATTGGCTTCACTTTTCAGCCACAGAGGCTGATCCACTTCTTTTACACTGTCTATGAGTATGTTCTCAACCTATAAATGGTTCTGCCAGCATGTTTGAGTGTCTTTGTGCAGCTACATAAGAGACACCGGCTTTAATAACCCCTTCCACATAATGCTTACACCATGATATCTCTTCCTGTCCTTACGCGACATTGAATCAACTAAATATAGACCATGAAAGCAACCTGATTATTGCTGGGGAGCAAAGGAAAACTTAGGTGATAGATGTGGGTATCAGGTGAGGTGTCAGAAGCCCTCATAAAAAAGTAATGGGATGGCTGTGAACTGGGACTAACTGACAAATAGTCCTTATCATTTGTCTGCTACCTTCTCCTTGTTACAATGGCCAGGGAATAAAAAAAAAGAAAGGTATTCGGAGGTTATACAAAAAGCGGTACACAGGCAAAAATAAATGAATCTACTTTGAGGTTTGCTGCAGAAAGATGCACCTTAGGCAGGGGGGAAATTACGCTGGGAGAGTGGCAACAAAATAATTCAGTGGTGCTTTTTAATGATAGTAATCAGCATTATTCAGTTGTACATCAGACACACTTCAGGGTGAATAACTGAACCGTAGCGACAATTATTCAACAGCACAGAAACTCAATGCATAAACGTTTCAAATGAAGACATATTTACATCAGATATTGTATCTTTCAGCCAATATTATTCATTTATCAGAGACTTGAAATTGTGAATTCACAGGTTTGGGGGATTTGACTTAACAGAAAATGTCACAACCAGCTCATCACCACTTCCCTGCAGCTCTCTTACATTAATTATCTTTTGTTCCTCGTGCCAAAGGGCAATTATGGATATCGTGCTTTCCTTTCATTCTGTCAAATACAGTAACATGGAGAACAACTACGTGGTGATTTTTGTTCCATTCCTGATTTGATGTGCTTTATTTCTTACTCAATATGACCTGATTACATGCAGTTATCATCGTATTGATGATAGACGCTGCTACTGTCTGAGGATGAAACCCTGCAGAGGGCAGAAGCCCTGCAGTGAACTGAGATCTGTTAAATTCTTATGACCCTTTAATAATTAGTGGATTACTGGTGAAGATTTCAACAGATTCTGGGCATTTAACATTTCTCATCCATGCGGGGGAAACTTTTTGTCTTCACTTTAATATTTCAATATCTCATTTGAGCCACTGCCTGAGCTGAGTCATGCCGTACACTCCCGTTGACATTCAAAATGGGATGAAAGAGCCAGTGCTCGAGTAGTTTTACCACCAAAGAAGGAGAGCCAGCCAGTTTCAGGTCTGCAGGTTAAGCAGCTGTTTCGTGATATTGTCCTCATGAGTAAAACTTGATGATAGATGATGTGCAGTGGCAAACCAACTGGAAGACCTTTAACACCCACTTTTCATGTAATCCTCTGATTTGGATTTCATAGTAAATTTAGTGTCAACTAGGTCATGAAAGTTGAAATTCAAATGATTTTCGTGACATCACATCCCATTTTTGACACTATTTATGCTCAACATTTCTCACCAATAGCCGTTCGATGTATTTACATTCACTGATTACCTTTTTAATACTTTCTATTGGGAGCAGAATCTGCAGAGGCTTTCGCATGTTGGATTCAGATTGCCTGCCTAAACATGAGGGATTCACAGGGGAAAAAAAAAACTGCCGGCATGTAATCCAGTATAATCTGTAAACTGTGTCAGAGCCGTGCTCAGTCACTGCTAAGCAAATTCATAATTTCCTGTTGCTGCAATCAACTGGCAAAAAAAATGCATCTATAAAACAAGATAACAGTCATTTTTGGCATTTCTAATCAGCAGATCAGTTGTAAATATTGCATGAAGTAATGGAGCAACAACAACAGGCTGCAAACCTCCAATTTCTCAACAACATAACCGACTTCGCCCTGAGCCTGTTTGCATCGGATGCAGCATGAAATTAGACTGTGGCTGCAATTATTCCTGCCTGATTTCTTTATGAACCAATGTGTTTGTTTGCTTGTGCTGTAAAAAGATAACACAGGTTGCTCTTCTGTTGTATTTCTGACAAAGCATTAATCCTCTCTTGCTGTTACTATGGTAACCACGGGTGTCGCCAAATCAAGGATTACAACTTGAAGGTTATTATACTGTCAGTGTAATTTATTTATGCAATGTTGTACATACATTAGTAAAGGTTGGGAAAAAGGAACCAACTTATGGAACATACTGGATAGAATATGCAAAAATTACAAATCAATTATTAAATCAGTGATAATGTAAATAATCATGTATCAACTTTTTCCTTGTTTGATTTTGTGTTAAACCTGGGTCTTTAAAAGTTTCAGGACAGTGGCTAAAGCACCTGCTCGACAACCCCCATGAAATATGCTACACTAAGATTAAACCTGTGTGTGTGTGTGTGTGTGTGTGTGTGTGTGTGTGTGTGTGTGTGTGTGTGTGTGTGTGTGTGTGTGTGTGTGTGTGTGTGTGTGTGTGTGTGTGTGTGTGTGTGTGTGTGTGTGTGTGTGTGTGTGTGTGTGTGTGTATAAAAATGTAGTATATGGAAGCCTAGAGAGTCTCCCTCAAGTGGTAAACAGAGTTTGACCTGTGGCTGAACCAGAAATTAGCATATTTCTGCTGTCAGACAGTCGTAGAAGCCAGCTTTCCAACAAAAGATGAACAAGGTTATCTTCAGGAAACGGTGTTGTGCAGTCTGTCTCACGGAAAAACAGTGCACATACTGTATTTGTGTTTAGTGTTTTATTTTGTGTTTTGCAGAGATTTCTTTCCATAGTGGAAGTCTTCTTGGAAGTCAATTTTGTGCGAAGTGTCACTGTGGTGTGACCCTCATCTTTAAGAGGGCGTTCTTTTAAAAGTGCCCCATAAAACTATCTGAGCTAAATACATAAACGTGACAATGAAGTTTTTGAGTGAAAACATCTAGTAGGTAAAGACCTTGACACCTACAGATTATTTGAGAGCTGGTGGAACACTTGCCCTGTGTTTTGATTGCGAAATTACGATTCATTATATTTACCACTGTGGTCTTGTTTTGAGGTTACCTGTGTGGTTACTGTTGCTATACGACAGATAAGTATGTTTTCTTCTTTCCTTCCCTACATGCTTTCCATCCTCCGTCTCCTCTCAGCAATGCTAACATCATTTGAAATGGCAAATGATTACACTTCAATTACATTACAGTTAAATCATTCATTTGATGGCAATTGACATAAATGGAAATAATTCTAATAATGTCTTTCCAAAATAGCAATTAAGAGCAGCGAAGCCATAGGCAAAGCAGAGAAGACCAAACGGAGGAGGAAGGCAGAGACAAAATGATGAGAAGTAGGGGAGAAAAAGAAAAGAGAAAGCTTTTTGTGGGGCCAGCCAAGCAGCAATTGCTCTGCACAGTTGAGCAGTGGAGATAAGCCACAAAGCAGATGCCTGCATATCAAGTGCTTGCCTTAGTTGCCACATTTCCAATAGCTGACTCACAATTCTGATTTGCCAGAGGACAGGGGTGTATGTTTGTGAATGTACTGGCTTTTTTTTCCTTCAGTGTGTGTGTGTGTGTGTGTGTGTGTGTGTGTGTGTGTGTGTGTGTGTGTGTGTGTGTGTGTGTGTGTGTGTGTGTGTGTGTGTGTGTGTGTGTGTGTGTGTGTCATTGTGTTGGGGCCTGAATGTTTGGATTAGGAGGTGTTCAAGACAAAGGGAAACGTCTTTGAGAGGGTCATGGTCTGCTTATTACCTTTGCTCAGCCTCTGAGACGGCATCAGAGCAGGAGGCATCGATCATGTGTGGCTTCATGACCACAGGAGTCATTGGAGATGCTCAGGGAGACAGACCAGTGGTCAAACGGCGAACTTTGATAATTACGAGCTGATTGAAAACCCAAATATTGTGGCTTCTGGTGCCGACATCTGTGAAAGTTTTGACGTTGATGGTAGCGAGGCTAAACAGGAAGGAGGTTAGAGAGGACATGGACTCAATATTGCAGTAAATCTTTGCATATATCAGCAAGATGCAGATGTGTCAGTGCAACTCTGTCAGATCAAATCATCTCTCTGTGTGTTTTCCACCCTCGGGTGCACAGACAGTTCTGCGGTATCATCCTCATAATGGTTTTTGTTTTCCCGTCTGCAGCACTGATGCTCCCAATCATGTTTTCATCCTTGTTCAATTTTGACTGTTGTCAACAAGTCCTGGTGAGGCCAGTTTCTCTCTCACTTCCTTTAAATTTATAGCCACTTTTCACAGAAGACAAGCACCAGAGAAAATGACAGCCCGTCCTCCATTTTTGGTCATCTGTGCAAGATGGTTATTAGAGCCATATTTACATTTGTTGGTAGGCGACAGCCTCTCGTGGCCATAGTAATTATGACAGGAGCAAAGGAGGAAGTCAGGTGATGTAGTATAAAGAGCAAGAAAGTCCACAAACTTTTTCTCAACCTAACCAAGCAGTTTTGGTGCCTAAACCTGAGCAAACTGTGACTCTTCATGAGAGTGAACTGGTAATGCTGTTGCTGGTACTCTCCTCTGGTCATATATGTCTCAGGAATCATTGGGAGTCATCCTACTCAGTCGATTAGGTATGAGAATATGATGGAAAATTAAGAACATGAGAGTTTTTCCTCTTTTTTATGTGTGCTATGCAAATTTCCTTTCAAACATTTGTCTGCTGGGAAACAGCGCTAATTTTTCATACCCTACGCCAAGTAATTTCCAAATACATGCCCTGTGCACGAGCAGTGTAAATGACCTTAAAGATATAAACTGCATGCAGTATGTGTGAATATATATGAAGGCAAAGTGGGTGCACAAGATAAAGCTGAGCTCAATATATGCATCGTATTCCCAGTATCCATTTAAAGAAATATAGAGAACCTGAATTGATGATTGCTTAAATTGCTCGTAACTGCGCTGTGTGAATATGCTAATTAAGCAGTGTGTTAGAGGGTCTGTGAGAATTAAAGAAATGAAGAGGAGATGGAGGACTGAAGCTGTGGTTTTAATAAGCAAACATCAGGGTAGCACGGCCAATTAACTGGCACTCTGCAGTAGAAAATGCCAGAGCACATGAGATAACAGATTAGCATTAGCACACAGCATTATTACTGAGTGGGGCCTGCGAGAGTTGAAGAGTGCCAGTGTTTTTTTCCACTGCTGATTAGGCAAACGTAAACAGCAAGATGAATGTTGTGTGAAAACTGGTTATTGATTTTACCCATCCAGAGACACACTCTCACCGGAACTATTGAACCTCTTCTAGGCATTGGAGATGCCGAGGGATTTGTCTTTAAAGGTCAATGAAGATGATGCATGCTCAGTCGAGTCTACATTTAGACATTTAGAAGAGTTAGTCCAAACTTTGCAGGGTCTGGGAGGAAGTTGGGATGTTATAAAGAAGCGTGGAGAGATAATTTGACAGGCAGCGGATTGAAACAGCGACCATATGTTATTTCCTTTGCTTATTTACAGGAACGTTGACTGAGCATGCTTGTTTTTCTTCCACCCACGTCCTGCTTCACCTATAAACGTTCACAATTGGCGAGAGCTCATCACAGCAGCCGTCATGTTTTTTGATAAATATGGAAATTGAGTCTTTCCATTCTCAGTGATTGAAAGCGATGGAAAAAATGGTTTGATTATACAAACATAATTTTAATACATTAAATGATGTAATTTTTATTTTTTATTTTTTAGGTACAGTTTCTACTGAAGTATGATTTCTTTCTTAAATATAGATTATCACACATAAATCTCGGTCAACACTTCCTCAGATCTAAATGACTGAATAGGTTGAATGACACAGGATTCAGGATAGACTAGAACTTTTTGGAAGAAAAAGGAAAAAAATGTGCAGATTTCATGAAAAGAACACCTCCTCAATGCGCTGGGCTTCTGCTGCTGCCAGTGGCATGGGGAACATTTCACTGGTAGAGGGAAGAATGGATTCAGTTAAATGCCAACACATTCTGGAAGCAAGCATCACATTGTCTGTAAAATAAAAAAAAGAAGCTGGAGATGAAAAGAGGATTGCTTCTACAACAGGATAATGATCTGAAACACACCTCAAAATCCACAATGAGCTACCTCAAGAGGCGCAAGCTGAAGGTTTTCCTCACAGTCACCCGACCCGACCAAAAATCTGTGGATAGACTTGGATAGAAAATGAGTGCATGCAAGACGGCCCAAGAATCTCGCAGAACTCGAAACCTTTTGCAAGAAAGAATGAGCAAAAACCCCCAAACAAGAGCTAAAAGACTCCTCGCTGGCTACAAAAAGCCTTTACAAGCTGTGATACTTGCCAAAGGGGGTGTTACTACATACTACCTAGACAGGAATACAAAAAGTAATCTTGCTTAAAATATTCAAGAAATGCGTCATCTTTAACTTTACACTGTTTGGAAATGGGGTCGTCTTTTACTCACTTAGCTATTCGCAGTAACAGACATCTTGACCAAGAGTACCCAAAGTGTTACATGCAACTGTGTAGCAAAGCTGTAATTATGTAAGATTCATAAAGATATGTAAATATGACGTACTCATATTTGTATGCATAAATACTCCATGAATACCATGAGGTATGACTGAAAGCTTCACTGATGAGCCAACAGTTCCTGCATAGTTTACCTTTAATAAAAGTTTTCTGGCACAGTGTGAGGGGTTTGTGTGATCCTATGTCAAGTATGATTGCAGCTACAAGTTTAAATTTGTTCGTCGGGGGGATACACCTCAGGGCTGAGACTGAAAGAGGGGTCGCCTGAATGGAAGATCCAGCTCACATGCAGAGAGAGACAAGAGCTCCTGAATAATGCATGCTGTTTCCTGTCCACAGTGCTGTTCGCGTCATTTGCCTAATAACGATTGGCCTGTCACCAAATACATATGCAGTTAAGTAAGGTAATTACATTACAGATCTGCACTTTGCTGTTCCTGGTTTTGGATGTCACTCCCGGTTCCCCATTGCTTTCCATCTGAACCGCAGGAACACATCATCACCCCTGCATCTTTATTTTCACAGACAGGAGATGTTGTTTGAGAATATTTTATGAGCCTCTTTATTTATTAATCTTTGACTCCAGCTTGAAGCTGCTGTGCACCTGAAGAGCAGGGTGGTTGTGATTTATCGTGACAGTCGTTCTGATATAGAAAACAGTGATGTGACATTTTAGCTTTTATAAGGAAGAGGAAAATCAGACCCAGAGCCAAACAGGGGGAAACCTCTGTCTTGTAATAGTGACTTTTAACAACAAAAATATATAATAATAATGATAATATTGGATTCTTGCTGAGAGTTAGATGAGAACATTGATACCACTAAATATGAAGCTACGGCCTGCAGCCTGTTAGCTTAGCATAAAGATCTTAAACAGAGAACCACAAATGAGGTCCAACATGTTAATAGATAATATTGCCTTTAAAGGTGCTGGTATGCAAATTTCGCTGTCTTTGGACAGAACCAGGTCAGCTCTGTCCCCCATGTTTCCAGGCTTCACACTAAGCTGGCTGTAGCTTCATGTTTACCACACAGACATGTATCAATCTTCTTATTGAACTCTCGCCAAGAAAGCGAATGAGTGTATTTCCCAAATGTTGAATGTAAAAGTTCTGCTGAAACAGACAAAACTGCTATAAATAACAGAGAAAAGCAGGAAAGTTCAGTGTTTATAGCCCCATTGTAAAAGGAGACGATGACTCATTCAGGTGTGTTGTCTAACGGGAGCTGCTGTAGTTTTATATTACTTACTTGCTAACTTTAATTATCTTATAATGGTAAAATCTAAATGTCATTTATCAAAGCACATGCATAATATGTGCATAATGTGTCTGAACTGAAATGCTCAGCGGTTCATTCAGCCTAGGGGGAGGGATTTGGACAAAAAACATCCGTTATGCTTAAATGACACGCTAACGCAAAGATGCTTAACTTTCCTTCTGTCTGCGTCTTTTCTAATCTGATGCTGAATAGTCAAGTTTGACAGATATACGAAGCTGCACAAAGTGTGCAAGGCTTTGATGCTATCCCTCACTTTGATTTATTTGCACATCCACAAACAGACAATTTGTAAACAAGTGGAGGCTGCACGGGCTTAGCCTTCTGATCCGACAGATCATTAAATGCATGACTTTGAGAGGAATTTGTACACAGCAGTCGGGCAATGAACAGATGAATAAATGATAATAGGACTGGGTGGACATTGTCTACAGCAGTGTATCTGTTGCAAGATTTTTTTAATATTTCAGAGATTTCCACACCTGTTGTTTCGCAGTCTGCTCGTTCATGGAGAACACTAAAGATTTGACTGATCTTTAAGGGACGGGATTAAACAAAAAGCCCCGAAACTGTTTACATTTCAGTTTCTGCTTCAGTTTTTATCTCTTGTGTGGAAATTCTGTTTGAATAAAATCAGAGAGCATCGCACACACATATAAAACACACACTACCGGCAAAAAGAAGCATAAAAATGGTGTTTTATTATTCAGCGTGAAACATCTTTATTTCCATACACTTAATCAAATCCAGTTCACAATGAACAGTGTATCAAAAAAGCTATTTTATGGACTTATCTCCATTTGTTTAATAGAGTTATGATCAATGCCACAAAGCATTTAATCATCCTAATTGTATAGATCCTCCAGGAACCGTGGAATGAAAAAAAAAAAAGGAATGAATGTACAAAAGTACAATATGTACAGTCCCTGTTTCAAGTATAAATACTTTATTCCATCGGAGCGCCACAGTTGCCAGAATCACATTGGGGTATTTACTCGCACACAGGCTTGTTATCTTTCTGTTGGACAAATCTATTTGGCAAGGAAATGGAACATGATATGTTAATGAGCTGCAACAGTCCGCTTCCAGCACAATTGATTTCTGAGTCGCTCCCGAGCGATTTGGAATGATTAATCAACACTTTAATGACTGAAAGAGTAATCAGGTGGAACTTTGAAATGCGCACCTTGACATCCGGAGCTCGGCAAGAGGCAGGAACACAAGCCTGCCCGTCTGAGATATGGCTCTACTTTACCCCGTCTTCCTCTTTGTCTTCTTCTTTTTAACAGAAAAAAAAAAAGTCAGGTTAAAAACTTGGAATGGTAGTTATTTCTACATACCTATTTTTTTTCTTTTAATCTCTCAGGTGATTACCACAAAAACAACTAAAACTATTGAAATCCTTTCCAATGATGGGGTATTACTGTACTTTAGTCTAAAATTAGATGCGGCATCAAAGGTGTGATGCGCCGTTGTTTGATGCGGGAACATTTGGTGGCGTTTAGTCAGGCTGTGTGAGTGACAGCAGCGGGGAATCAGAGAGGATTAACTCAGTCTTTAATGTTTCCACCCTGCATGCAAAACAGTTGAGCTTGTCAGTTAAGATTGCATCCACAAAATGCTACAAGGGAGGTCATGAGAGAGAGATCAGTGGATTTTAAGCACAGGGAAGGATGCATGTGAAGCCTCTTAACATGCATTGTAATGGTAATGTAGCAAATATTACATTATGTATAAAAATATTCATGCACGAAGTGTCATTGGCCTAAATGCTCCATCCTCATTAGGAAAGAAATCCTTCTGTGCGTTACAATGATACAAATTGCAATTTAATACAAGGATGTGTAGAAACAAAGCCTCAGTGAGTGCTGAATGAAATGATAGAAACAGCAGAGATGCCAGAGACTAAACAGGAAACGTCAGTGACTCATCAGAAATGTTTACTCACTGGCAAATCAAGTCTGACTTAAAATAAAGATGATGTATCTGAACACTTTCTGAACTCCCGTATATGTATTTGTAAACTATTTTTAGCACAAAAACATCTCCCCAGCAGGAGATTCGGCTCCACTGAACCAAGAACAGGCTAAGCTGTTCGATGCGGCTTAGCCTATTTTCTTGTGAGTGAAAGGGTCCAATGTGAATGAATGAAAGTATTTTTGGCACTGTGTTATGTTCTTCTGTAGAAGCTTTGATGTAACCCTTTGCAATAGGGGGTGCAAAGCACATGCACACATGCAGGCGGGGCAGAAGGAGTGCAGGGCAGGTGTGTGTCCAGTGTAACACAACATGTGCCATATGGTGCCTTCAAATGGAGTCGTGTTTCCCATTTTCACATCTTTCTGAACGCCCCCCTCTTGAGGTATTCACTGCCTCGACATTGGATGTTTTGTGAAAGCGAAAACGAGCCGTGACATGTTTGCTGACATTTTCAGAAACAATGGAGGCAATGAAAGTTCAGTTTGGTGGATCCTAAATTAATGTTTTCTCCTTTTAGTCCTTCGGTGTTTTTCTTCATAATGTTATAATTTGTCTGAGGAATATGTCAAAATGAAGAATGACAAGAGAATCACGAGGAATCATTTAGCGTCCATGCTGCCAATGCCCAGCGCTCGAACGCCAAACACATCTTGCACACGACCTCCCACGTCCTAACCTGGAGCTCACGAGCTGCATTTGAAGGCAGCGTTATTCACATTCACTCAGTCACTCCTGGATTGACCTATGACCCTTCTGTTAGCTTAAAGCAAACTATCGTTTCATCTCCTAGCTGTAAATGTGACATAAATAAAGAGAAACATGTTGATGTTTGCATCCACCAGTTTGATGAAAATTGAACAGGAATCTAGGTAATTTGACATATAAATTAATATATAAAGAAATTGTGAGTTAACATTCACTAATTGCTGATTCAATAAGTATTAGCTCATCATTAGTCATAGCCTCTTGAACATCTGTTAGTAAGCCTACAGTATTATAAAGTGTCACCAACATTTTGGATCACTAATGCTGTGGCAGCTCCGTTCATTTGTGACCTTTTATTTCCACAATAGCGGGACTAAAGCCAGCAGAAGCAGCATTCATAGAGGTCATATTAATGCATCTTATATATTAACATACATATTAACGAATCATATTTTCTATTATTTGAAACTTGCTTGTCTAGATCAAAATCAAATTAATCTGATAGTCAGAAGATAAGCATAAATATAGTTTCTTATGAATTATATTGTATCAAGCATCAGCTGTTTCAGCCACTATACTGTGCACACACAGTATGCTGAACTTCAACGGGGAAAAGAGATTTGTATTAAAATTCGTAGTCTGACTTTTCTTTCTGCTTGCTTGTCGATGTTGCAGGGGATGTGAACTGCACACTCTGTGTTAACCATGTCATACCGGTGAGGTAACATTATTAAATAATCAGACGATCAATATCAATCACATTTTATCACTGCAGAAGCAGCAGAGGCGAATGGACAGGGGGTTATCTCCGCTCTCTTTCTGAAGAACAAAAAAACACCTAATCCTGTTTATGTTTCAAACAGTTCAATTTCACTGTCAGCCATCTGCAATTCAAACAAGGCCCCGGAGGTGCTGGGAAAATGTTTCAGGCCTGCAGCAGGCAGCCGCAGAGCTTTCTCAGACGTTAAAGGTAATCAGTCAGTCAAGCAGCAGTACACCTCTTTTGATTCAAATAAACCTGGGCAGATTTCACGCGGCCATAGCCAATTGTATGCTCAGTTCGGTAGACGTCTTGGTGTCAGGACTTTGCTGAGCTGCATTAAACTTCTGTCGAATTTAAAGTCTCTCCCCCTCTGTCTCTGCTTTTTAAATATCTCGACTGTCTTGCACATCTGCAGACTGCATCCTCCCGAGGAAGCTGACAGATTCAGACTCTGTAGTGATTTGCTGACAGTAATTCTCACTTTTTACCAACCTGCTGCTGTCAGAGAGGTATTGGCAAAACATTGAGTTTATTGTCTCGCAAACACAAATGGATACTAGAGTAAAAAGATATGCTGTCATTCAGGGTGTTCACACACTCGCTGTAATGCAGTATGCTCTTAGAGGCCATGTATTATTATTAAGGCAGTTTAAGTCCTCAGGTATAATTCGCCAAATCATTTTATCTGTGTAGAAATATGCAGAAGTGTTGATATGCCACTAAGTTTGTGTCAGTTTGCAGCCACTTTATTTTGAGTGTTTTGCCCGATGGAATAACTCCCTTTAATTATTCCATTGCCTGTTATTTCCTATCAGCACTTATTAGCCGTTTCCAACATCAGACTCTTGTTTGGTTACACTGAGGAGCTGAGGAAGTGGACTTTATTTATTTAGCTTTGTTTATTTAGCAATATGTCATATTTGTGGGGAATTCTAATCAAAGTATAAAGCGCTGTTTGAAGAGATTTAGTGAAGCCGTGCATATAATCACACTGTGAGAAATTTGACTTGAGCTCTCTAACGACGACATCTAAACTTCATTCTAAATTTTCAGTCTCTTTTCAGCTCTGTTTTGGTCTCCACCAGCTCCTTAACGTGAAATATCTGGCTTTTAAGCTACTAGATATTTTTAATAGGTTTTTCCTGCTAGCAGCGGTGATAATATTGTGTTTGGTCGTCACTACTAGAGACAGCTTTTATGCCACCATCAGCGTCGCAGGATCGTGCTTCAGGGGCTTCAGCCAGGACTGTTTTTGTCTTCTGACAGAGGCAAAAATCCATAATTATCACAAAACCAGCCCCAGCCCTTGCTGTGTGTGAGTGTGTGTGGATGCAGAGACTCAGGAAGTGATTTTTTTTAAGTAGATAGTACGTTGCAAGATGCCTATTTTGTTGGAAAACAAATGAAATATGTTGTCAGTGAACATTTTCGTGGTACGTTCAGCAACAACAGTTCTTAAGTTAACAGCATATCCTCTTCACTTTAATAGAAAACGTAAATTGTTCAGCATGATGTTTCCCTGAAAACACATTTGCTTTTGTAAATGAGTTTTATATAAATGTAATTTCTAGGAAACCGAGCAGCTCATTAGCAGTTTCAACACTACAGCAGAAATGTAAGGTATAAACAAAAGAACACTTGTTCACAGACTAATGTAAATGAATCAAACCCAAACTATCAGTGATATCTGCTGCTGGTGTGTTCTTACATTGTTGCTGGAGAACATGGCTATACAATGAAAAATTTTTAAGATAATATCTGATTTAGTCATGTAGGTATAAATATATCATCCAGGATAGAGGATACTCGAAGAGTTTGGAACATGATTTTGAGAAAATCGAGATGATAAAAGTACCTGAAAATCCCTAAATGGTTCTACAAATAAACAAGTGTTTCAATTCACTCTGCTGTCATCAGGCTGCTGATATATTTTATTTGTACAGCACAGAGTGCCAGACATTATAGCAGGCAAATAAAAATGTAAAAAGAAAGTATAAAAGTAAAGTACCAATTAAACACTGGCGCCTTAGGTTTGAGAGTCCTCAGATGCCCTGTGGATGTCCGTTTTATCCAGAGCAATTGTCTTAACATTACCACTGAGATTTAATTTCAAATGAAATATAAGGTCTGCAGTAGTCTTACAATGCAGTGAAATGAGATGAAATCTACATAGTGGTGTTCCAGGCAGAACAGCAGGGACCACCCAGATGGCCTGGACTTAGCCTCCTCCACACGCGCCTGCACGCCACACATTTCATGCTTCGTTACTATAAAAATATTGATTACAGCTGCTTTACACTATGACAGACCAATGACCGACAGTGGAAGGTTAGCTCAATGCTTGTCCGTACATTCGACAAATGATTAATAAAGAAAGAATCCTTAGTAAATGAGATCGTGTTCTTACTCCAGTGCTGTGTCTCTTACAGCACATTGTCTTTAGTGTCCAGCACATTATCACAAAAAAGCTGAAATGATTCTGCTCTCCTCGTCTGACTGACGTGCCGAGACAAAAGATAAACAATGCACAAATGACAGGCTTTTTGTTTTTCTGTCTCACGTTATTAAACTCATATATTCACCTGCTGTCTTCTGCGGCTTCTCGTTTCTGAAACATTTCCAGGTGTGCGGTAATACACTGTAAATCGTGTGTCTCTATCAACTAGATTTCTTTTCTTTTCACCAGTTGTTTTCTGACAAAAGCCAATTCGAAACCTCCAAACAATACCTCTGTGGGACACTGCAGCAGTCGTCTAGTGTTAACATGCAATACATGCTGTTAAAGTGGTATTTCACCTCTTCTCAAGGCTGTTTTCTTTTGTCCCTGTCAGAATTAGAGTTATTATGAAATGCATTCATCATTAGAGGCAAAACAAATGCACTTGACGGATGATTCTTTATGAGTGAAGGTTAAAGCACTTTATCATATAATCCTGCTCTGCAGGCCCTCGCAGGATGGAGGGAGAATAATAGCCTCCCCCTCAGCTCAGATCACTCATAATACTCCCCAAACAGTAAAAAAATAGACTTACACTAAATCTTGTTAATAATTTAACTTTGGGGGACCGCTGAGGCACAATGTGTGCTACATTTCAAAGTGAAATACTTTCATGGATTCAATTAGCAACAACAGGTTAAAATAAAGTGCCTTTGCAGCAGCAGCAGATAACACAAAAAGCATTTGTAAGGTGTCATGTAAAATGACAAAAGTGTGCTATTGCAATATCGGAGGCCGTTTGTCAAGTCTGTCATCATTTACGTTGTGCATTTACCGAGAGCCGAGAAGCTGATGGAAGAGAACAAATGATGACGCCTGAAAGAGGAAAGTGGGATGATTTAAGACCAAAATATACAGCCTAAACAAGGTCTCACTGTTACAAACTCCTTTTTTTTCTGCTGTGAACGTAATACATTGCAAAACCCTAGAGGTTGACAAAATATACTGTATTTGAGTCACGGCCAGCCACAAATCACAAGAACATAACTCTTGTGCTAATTCCCTAAGATCTTACGAACTTTATTGGCCATAATTTAGAGACTAAACAGGTTTGGAAAGTTGCCCGTCTCCTCGGTCTGTGTTGAAAACATACTGCAAAGTTACGAACAGCAGATTCATTCACTTATCTCCAATAGGGCATTTGAACAAGAGTCCCATGTGAAAGCTTTACTGTGTGCAAATCAGCAAAATGTTGATGAGATTGATGGAAATCTGTTTTCCACGACATTGTGGGGCGAATGTTTCCAAGCTCTCTACCCCAGCATGACCTTTATGGGTCTTTTTGTGTCGATGTTGTACCATCAGTTCAGTTAAGCAGCTGTTAAATTTCTTGTGTTTGAGCCACCTGTGTGCAATAGTGTTGCACCATACGGATGTGACTCATTTTTCTGGATGTTGGAGCTCTCCATTTGTTCTCACAAACAATGCCACCATCAGATGCATCCATAGCTGGCAGTCTCAGTTCCAAATATGCAACATCTGCCTTTGGATTCAGAAAACCAACAGCTGGGATTCGATTGTTCAGCTCTCTCAGTCACCATCCTCCTATGCCATGAAAGATTTCCAGTTTGAAACTCAATCAGGAAAAGTCTCAATTTATAACTTAATTCTTGAAAGACTTGTTTGATGGCAGTATGACTTAAAAGTTATAATCTTCACAATCTCTGTCCTGGCACTCCTGGTATGAGTGGTTTTGCACACATCAGTGCTAACCTCATTAGCAAATGCATTGCATTTCCTGTGACAGCTTCAAAATAAAAGCCACGCTGTGCTTCTTGAGCTAAGCTGCAGCAGTTTGAAATGTTCGGTTAGCATTAGCAGTTAAATATGAGTGTTAACAGTGGGACTAAAATCAATTACAGTAGCACTGACTATCATGCACACACTGAATCATGTGAAGGCAATCTGAATCCAGTGTGGGAATGACAGACTCCACCACTACCATCAACAGCTACTAGCCAGAGAGATAATTACTGAATGCAAAAGAATTTAACAGCTACTGCTGAAAAAAATGAATGAAAACAAGTTTTCTAGCATTTACACACAGTGTACCTCTACGTCTAACCTGTTCACAATGGAATAACATTTTAAAAGCCTTAGACTCTCTGACCTTCAAGACGACAACAACAACAACAACAACAACAACGACAAATGGAAAATAGTAAGAGAATAAAGGAAATCACTGGACTCTCAATGCCAAACTGTATATTCTCTGAGATCCATGTGAGAGATCCATCTCTCGCTGTGTTTCTGTTTCCCTCCTCCTTTCTTATTCCCAGCCTCCTTCCCTCCATGTCTCAGGTTTTTCGGTCCAAGGTCAGTGGATTACATCGAGCCTGTCATCTTCCTAAATTCCAATTATGGTTTTGACCTCTGCTCCGAGGGTGTTGTGTGGAGTCCTTGACAGGCCCAACACAATCACCCCTGGAGTCATTATCGTATATCAAACACATTGCAGCATTAGTGATAGTGTCAGTGCTCGAGGTGAAACCTTCATTTTATGAATCGCTGTCCTGACAAGTGTCACATTATTGTGAATACAAATTTAGTCATATCTACCCAATGAATAGGTCTTCGCAAATGGGTTGTAATAGAATAATGGGAAAGCAATATGGAAGACGCAACCGTGTTATGTCTTCTTAAAATTAAATTTTGCGTGCAAATGAAACGCACGTAAACGAATTATCCAATTTCACAGCGATGTGTGAACAAAAAAACACTGCTATAAATATCTATGGTGTCTTATATAGTACAGCCTGTTTTAAAACGGGTTTGAAAGGAGGGGCTGCACAGAGGCCTTAGCTCTGAAAGAAATCCTCGATCTGTTCCTTCTTATTTGCTCTTTTCCTCTATGTTTCTGTTCATCCATCTTAAAGCAAAGCTCACCTTTGGCTTTCCCTTCTGATCTGTAATCTTTGTAAAAACTACTGTTTGTACAGTTGGGTAAAAAAAAAAAAATAGTATTTTTACAGAACTGTTTTTTTTAAGTGTCCCTTGTTGTGTGAATGGTTCTGAAACTAGATTAAAGGAATAGTATCGCCCTGATGTATTTGCAAACTGCTATTTTAGTCTAAATGACACCATGCTTTCAGCAAAGTGAAGTGTACACGGGATGGAGCAAGGCATGTAATGACTGTTTGGGATGCCAAGAGCCTCTAGTGGTGCGTGTGTGTGTGTGTGTGCGTGCGTGTGTGTGTGCGTGCGTGTGTGTGTGTGCGTGCGTGCGTGCGTGTGTGTGTGTGAGAGAGAGAGTGTGAGTGAGATGATGGGGGAACCTGGCCGACAGGGACAGAGCCTGTAGCCAGATGCAGTTCATGCCAAGCAGCTCAGGTCCTGAAGTAGGGACACTGATTACACCTGAACATGCAGGCCATGAAATTAGAATGAAAATGAAACATCCTGTAACACCCACAAAAACAGGTCAGTAACTGGTTTATAAGTATTTTTGTTGCTCATACCTAGAGATAAGATAATGAATGAGACATATGTTTACTTCCCTTTATTCTTATGTAGATTCTGCAGGAAAGAGTAGGTTAATATATATTGTACATTTCACCAAGGTTGGCCATGTTTCATGTCCTTTTTGACAAAGTTTTTATTGGTTTACGGCCCAAACCACCTACATTACCATTTATACGCATCAGAGTTTGCCGTTTGTTGATGCTGAGATTGGAAAAAAAATATGACTTTCTCAAGCTGTTGATGGATTTGTGGATATTTTTAAAATGAATTGCTCAGATTTTTTGTCATCCTGATGCATTGTGCCTCGATACTGCACACCTCACCTTTTCAAGGACAGAAGGGGTCGAAGAAGTAAAAACTGCACTATCCAAACTTGGCGTCATGTATAGAAGTCACTCACACAAAGGCACAAGCACACCGTCACACACAATACATGCACACCCTTATTTAACAAAATAAATGCTTTTAAAGTCACACTTCGGAACAAGTGAGATATTAGTGAATATGTGACTAACCACAGTAGAATAAACACATCTTGCTGAACAGTAAATGCACTTTGCAATCACAGATAACTTTCCATCTCACAGTCCATGAACTGTGTGGCATAGGCGAGAGATTTTTCTGCCTTTGCACACACACGTCATGCGCTGGCCTATAGGCACACACACACATTTTGACTTTCTCTCTCTCAGTTGCATGTTCCCTCAAGGTCACACGTTGCTGCCAGGTTTACTTCAGTTTATAGTCAACCGCACGAAAAATTAAAGAACCATCAGGTGTGTTTGGTTTCTTACTGTGTCTGGTGTGCTCTGAGAAATCAACAACACGAGCCATTTTTGCCAACTGGGCCTCAGGATGGATGATTTAGTACACTTTCCGCTCTCAGTCATTATGTCCAATACTAAATCTGCTGCTGGTCTCACATGGGGAAGCATCCTGACACTTGTCTCCAGGGCTTCATAAAAAGCTGCAAACACTCTTAGTCTTACACTTCCAGTAACCGTATGAGACACAAGAAGTCCCCAGGGCAACAGGTTAGCAGGGTGTAAATGCTTGTGTGATTTGTGGTGTGTTGAGTAGGTGGTTGAGTGTTTACAAAATCTTGTGCTAGCAAGCTGGACAGGTATGTATACTGTGATTATCCCAGGCTTTGGGAAGTGCCCTCAGCAGTGACAGTGCTCCATTGATTTCTGTAATCACTTTGAGGTAATTATGCAGGAATACGCTGAATGAGCTCCTCGGGGGACACCGCAGAACACTTTCCGTAGTGCGACTGTGTGATCGCAGCTCCCCAGTGACACCCGCCATGCTCTGCAGCAACCCTCTGCCACTGAAAAGCTCCGACTCGACACATTAAATATGGGCATTGAGGGATGGATCTTAATGCAACAGAGCAGCATCAAATACAGAGGGGCTCGCATACATTACTACACGCTTTAAAGTTTACTTTGTGCTCGTCTCGCTAGCCCTCTTCTTTCAAGTCAGGGGAACAACTTCAGCACAGATAGTACACACTCAGCCTGGGGTTTGGGGGGTGCTGTCAGGCTCCAATTACATTGACAAGTTTTATTTCAATGATCCCAGAATGCAGAAATGAACCGAGGAGGAAAGCAGCATGCAAAATGTTGTTAAGCTTTGGTGAAGGAGGTGAAGCTAAAGAATACAGTTGGCATCTAAGAAAGGGACTAGTATACAACAAGCCAATTTGTATAAGCTGAGTCACTTCTTTATTACATGCAGTTAAATGACTGCTGACTAAACTCTGCCCCCGAGCAGCAATTGTGCAATTATAGCTTAGCCAATGAGGCTGGGTAAGGCAGGTCTGTCAAGCTTCACCTTTCTCAACATGTTGAAGCAGTATGTGCAAGATTTATCGTGAGAAGGATGATCTGCATTTAAGGAGTTTGGAGGTTTTTTGTTTTAGCATTTTACAAATCAAAAACAAAAGTGTAAGGAACAGATTAAACAGTGTCCACTCTGAAGCGAGCCGCAATCGTTACCATATTCAGCTAACTAGTTCACTACCTAGAGTTAACAGAGTGCGACTTCCAAAACCAAAGAGCATTTTTTCACACAAGTAACAAGGTTACAGGATACATTAAGGTTTAAAATTAAAAAAGCAACCAACTTATGGAGCTAATGTTAGCTTAATAAGGTGATTAGCTACATCAGATAAAACCTGTCAGCGACAGTCATCATTAATAAATAACTTGTCACTGTTATTGTAAACTTGTGTATCATGCAAGAATTTAGAGCTTGACAGGTGTAGCAACAGTTAGCAGCTAGCTAGCGTGAGCTAAGTGCTAATACTAAAAGTGTGAGCTTTTTGAAAATTCAGCCTTCAACTGACTTTTTAATGTTTACATAAATGATAATGAGCCACAAGACTAAAGCTTCATGTCTAAGAAAAAAGTGAGCATCATTATGATGGTATAAAAATTCTGTGAATAAATACGACTGCAAGATACAAAGTAAGCATTGTAAAAATATATAACAGCAACTATTCGGGGCAGGGCCAAGCAGATGATCAATTAAATCACAGAGGAGCATGCACATGGTTTTGTTTAATAATAATGATAATCATGATATAATAATAATGATGATAGATGTGTGCTGACAGGGCTTGACAGAGCATTTCAGGCGTATGTGATGAACGGTTTCCGCTCAGTAAGCAGAGGTGATTTTGAGATGAGGACTGAGGCTGTTCCACCCAAGCTGTCACAGGAAGCTGGCAGCATCAGTTCCACTGACACATCTGAAATTGGCTTTGGTCTACCTGTGTGTATACACCGGGATCCACGTCGACCTTTTTTGCTGCGCTGATCAGCTAGAAGAAAGGGCAAAGTAGTAAAGGACAGAAGGGGAGATGAGTTGTAGTGGAAAACAACATGCTTTATCATGTTGGCTCACAAAAATAACCCTTAGTCATGTGTCATGTTTATGTGTGACATTAATATTAGAAATAAAATGTACAGAGGTAATTATAATCCACCTGCAACCTGTTTTAATAGCTGCTTTGTTCATTCTTGTGATTTTCATATGGAAAGTCATTTTTTATACACACATTTTACAATCTCCCATCTGTATCTTTCATGTGCTTTCAAAGGAAACCCAGTGTAGCTCATTTGCATAGGCTGGGAGGCTTTTTTTGAATATCCCAGTCATATTTAAGCTCCCTCCGTTTATCATGGTCCAAACACTTTCTTTCCCTTTTGTTCCAAACACTTATTCAAGACTTACACCTACAGTGTTCAAAATGCCAAGGACGAAGCTCGCTAGTTAAATTTCAAACAATAAATCAGATGCCATGATTTGTGAACGCATGCTGTCCTCCTGGACAGGACATGCGTGTTTGCACTTCTTAAATCAAAGTGGCTAATGTGATTTCCACTGCACTTGTGTGTTGGCTCTTACGTGGCTCTCTCGGATAGTGGGATCATTGTAAATTCCCGAGGGTGTTTTTGGATGACTGTTGTTCTTAAGAGGCTCTAAATAACATACAGCTCCCAGAGCCTTGTTTATGCCATGCCTGCCTGTGCTGATATTATAAGTGATGCAATGCTCGTAAACTAAGTGGACTTGCCACTCAGAATGATGGTAATATTACAGTACATCTGCTCATGAAAGTTTAATGTGTAACCTGCTTTTAGGCATGTTTGGTGTTGTGTTATGCATACATTTATTGCAGCCGAGAGTGTTTATATTTCAAAAAGGCTTTGGGAAACATTGACACAAGGTGTGTTTGCTGCAGATTTTCCATCTGGAAGGGGGCGATAGCCTCAGACCTCTGAATGTTTCCTTTTTGGCTGAGCTTTGATGGACAGAATGTCCTTAGGGGCTAATTCACTTTATAGATTTTAGGATGTGGGACATGAGGTTTTGCATTTTTGTTATCATTTCTGGATTGTATTTACATGCTGATAGGGGTGTTTAGCAGTCCATCAGCTGTACATGTGCATTCAACAAATGATAAAGAAATCTTATCTGTTATGGGAGCCTGCAGCTGAGCGGGTAAGGCAGCCATTCGTGCTTTGGTGGAGATTTATATAAGCATAGTATTTCCCTTATTTCATTACACTGGCCCATCAGCTCAATAAATGCTGATCGCAAGGCTGAGATGATTTAGTCCTAAATATTTTTCATTGTTGTATTGTTACAAGACATTGTCTGTATGGAGGAAATGATGAGGCAAAGCATTAAAGACAAAAAATGGAGAGACTATCAGTATTTTTTTTTTTCAGTCAAATCTTGCAAAGTGTCTTTAATGCAAGAACCAAAGCTGCACTCACACAATAGATGGATGCACAGTGACAGAATATTAGCCAAGTAAAACTGATAGCAGGACATATACATAGTTCATATCAGCAGAAATGTAACACTGGAGAACCTTGAAAGAGATACTGGGTATGTACTGCTGAGGTGGCACAGGTCGCACAAGGTACCCTGCGTTGCTGCTGGAACAACTGAAATGGACTTGGGGCACCCACAGAAAGAAATGCACTGCTGGCAAAAGCCCCGTGACGTTGATAAATGTTGTCCTCCGAGTGTTAGGTAATACTCTCTGATGAGATGCAGGGTGTGCTCCGGCCCACAAGGTTGTGAGTGCAGCAAAAAGTGATGACGTGAGGGTGTGGGAGCTAGCACAGCAAGGCCACAGAAGGGGGGATGGACGAGTCACGAGAGCAACGATAGAAACGATTTATGCCATCACACGTGAAAAAGCAGTCACGTAAAGTGGTTCCTTTTCCTTGGGCAGATAAATTTAGAGCGTTTCTGCTGCACTGAACTTTATGCTCCAACCATTTGAACATGTTTTTGGATGAGTAAACAAACCAAGAGTACATACAGTATAGTAGTGCACTCGTTTTGGAACATTTCCCAACACTGATGTTGATGTTATCTCGCTATAGACTTAGGTAACAAACAATAAGATAAGCTACTTATACTCTCCAGCGTGGTTGCATTCCCCTATGAATTCTTGCAGCAGTGTTGCTGTCTTAATTAATTCCTTTTGCCTTCTTGGAGTTTGTGCAAGCAAAATTTGACAAATCCATTGTGTAAGGTGTTATGAACTGATTACAGCAACTAATGACAATAAACAGTGTTATTCCACATATCTGCAGATGTCAGAACAACAGCCTAACGTTTCACTAAGATAAAAACAGAAAGGATCATTTGGCAGATGCTGAAGCTCGAACAAATTATATTGCGCTTTAGTTGCAAAAAACAAAACTCAGAGTTGGATCGTCGTGAATCATCATTGTCTTGCTCCGGCCTAAAGTTGTCTGGCAGGCGAAGCAATTTTCCCAAAGGCATGACTGTTTGAATGTTCATCTTAAGCACTGGGTCAGTACCAGGGTGGTTTTATTGAGCGTGACCAGGCAATCCCTCAAAACAGGCTTTGAGGGAAAACAACCGAACAGATTATAAAGAAAACTTTCATAGACCTAAAAAAAAAAAAGATTCTGCCAAGAGTTGGTCTGTACAGTCCTCAGAATCTACTCTAATAACTATCAGTTCATGGAATAAGATGACTGATTCATTTATATGTGGTATTTCATAAGAAAATATGCAGTGGAAACACCGTACACAAGACCAGAGGCTTGTTACTAGAAAGCCCTCTTGGCAAGTGGAAAAGGATGAGAGAGTCATGAGGCTCTTCAGCGCCTTCTTGTGGCCACTCTCCATTTCTTCCTCTTTCTTCAGGGCTCCTGCTCACCAGAGTATCACTGTCACAAAACTTATTATTAAATGCCTTGTGGAATACTATACTGTTAAAGGTTATGCTTAGACAAACAGGCAAATCCAACGTTTTTCCCTGTAATGCCCATGATTTACTGTGATTAAAGATAAAGCCTCTTATCTCAGTGCAAAGTCTCCGCTCAGCTTTGTGAGCAACAGGGGATGTTTACAACGTGACAAGGTATGCAAACATGAAAAATGATCCCTACCGTTCCCAGCAATCACCATTAAGCTATGTTTCCTCTCTGTCATATTTTTCCTTCTTCCTATAGTTGCATTCACGTGCGCGTAAGAGAAAATTACCTCTCTGGTTCTAGACAAGGAAAGACCATTCATCTTACTAATACCAGAGGTGAGTGATCATGAAGTGTGGAGACTCAGTGAAAAAGTTAGGACCTAACAGTATCAATCATCATCATTTCCGTAAATGGAGATCTCTCATCACACGCTGCACAAAGTAGGAGAGACAAACGAAAGCGCTCACCTCAACTGCTAGGCTACTAACTGCACTCATTAGTCAGATGTGTTGGTCATTATTTAGCGCGGCACCTTGAGGATTGTTGCAGTGGTAAAATAACATTCATCAATCCTGTGCAGATCTGACACATTCAATCATGGAGTGGGTGACTGAGTAAAGGGATATGCATTTGATTAAGATGGCTGTATAATGAATTGATGTGCACCATACTTGACCTTTCACATACACTCCACTTTGGTGGAGTGTGTGTTCAGACTGAATTAATTTTGTCACCATGTACGATTCTAACTCCACACTGCTGACTTCGCTCCCTCACATGTTGCTCTTCTGGTTTTAGCCCTCTTTCACATAACAGGACTGCTCTGGACTTGTCCCGTCTGGTTGCTAAAGGCTAATGTCAGCATGCGAACATGCTAATAATGACAATGCTAACATGCTGATGTTTGCAAATGTTTGCAATATTTACCTCCTTGGTTTAGCATGTTAGCATTTGCAAATTAGCACAAAATGCAAGCTTTAGTTTTGCAGGTGTTTAATTGTAAACCAAAGCTTTTTTTTTTTTTTTTTTTTTTGACCTGATGATGGTGCTAGATGAAAAATGAGTGAGTGTCTGAACAAAATTCTATTGCAATCCTTTGTATAGTTGTTTAGATAGTTTGCCCAGAACCACAAATGTGAACCATGAGGTTTGTACAATCCTCTGGGAACCATGATAAATTTTGTACAGACATTTGCCAATCCATCCAGGAGTAGATCAGATCGTGATGGACCGACCGACTGATAGACCAACGTTGCCCTCCTATTAGAGTAGCTAAAAACCAACAGAGGATCTCTTTCTCTGCAACTGGTTAGTGTCATGTACAATGCTTAGTTCTCTGTTTGGAAGAGAGCAGCATATGTGCTTCACGTTTTCCTCTCCAAAGGTCAGTATTCTTGTGCAAAAGCCAATGGCCAATGAGGTCAGAAATACTCAGGTAAGGGTTATTGCCATAGTAACAGCAGAGGTGAATCTCATCAATTTAATATGCCTCATAAAGCCAGATCCTGGCAGCAACATAAAGCATGATGACAGACGCAGGAGTCAGTAAAAGAAGACAGAGTACCAAAAGCAAATAAACAATATTATGGTGCCACTGGAGTTGATGGAAATTTTACACTGTACATAGTGACGAAGGCTTGCAGCCTGCGTGGTACAGCGGTTAGCCCGAATCAAAATGTTATGACTCAGCGACATCCGGATGAATTGGCAGGTTTCCGAGGAAAGGCCCAAGTATCACTGTGGCAGACTGCCCACATATCTGTCTTAATTTGCTTTTGCGACAGGTGCAAGTATGTGGAAATGTTATCCCAACCACAGTGACTGCCATCATGTTTAATGGGTGTCACACACAGGTGGCCCCACAACAGAGATGTGATTAAAAGGCAATCATAGCCTCGCAGAAAGCTGGCTCGGCTAAATGTGTGTGTGTAATAGAAGTGGAAGAGGCAACTTTATTTCCTTGCGGGTTCATCTGGATCGTTGTTTGCAATGTGAAATGATAAAACAGAGACGAACACAAAAACTGAAGGACAAATCTGAATAAATAAATACAAACATCAATCCGTAGACAGCAGACATACTTTGTGTGCGTCTTTCTGTTTTAATGCTTTCAGGTGTGACAGCGGAGTGCATTTCTGGTTTTCTAAGCAGTGCTACTGCTACACAGATCAACATCAGTGACCTCGCATGACCCCAGACAGCCTCTTTAATTTTTCATTTCAGTCAGAACTGTAAGCTGCCAATGAAGAACTCAGCATGGCACTTCACACCAACAAGTCAGACACAAGCGATGAGTAATGGTCCGCTGGGAGTCTTTTCAATGTCAAAAGTCTAAACAACAAACTACTATGACATCGATGCAACTAACCACTGGGTTTTCAATAATTCAGAGCCTTATAGAGAGAGTTTACAGAGGAGATCAGCAGTGCATGGTTGGCTGGATTTGACCAAAAATATCACTGATACTTCAATGAAGCACCAGATTTACCATCAAAATACACAGCTGCAGGTGTTTGGTTTTTGCACCCATGTCTATGGAAACCTCAGTGCGCTACTTCACACATAATGAGAGAGGCTATCTTTGTATGTCTCCAAATATGGCCTGTCTGTGTTTCTCTCCCTCTTTGGTTGGCCCCCTCTCTCTCTTTCTCTCTGTCTATCCCTCTTAATGGTGGTTCAGATCAATAGACTTAGCCTCAGGCACAGACCTTTGCACTAAAACCAATTGTTCCAGGAATTCTGTACAAGCAGAGCCCAGGCTGTTTTCTGTGAAGCCTGCCTGATTTTTGCATCCAACAAAATGTGCTGGATTGACATTTGCCTTAGTTAGAAGGAAAACATGTTTATTTTGCTTAATGCCATGGTCTTGTCATGGATACACAATGTCTACAATAACAGCGAGCTAGTTAGATAAAGCAGGTGGATGAATATAAATGGTTGGACTCACTTTGTTGACTAGAGTCAGATGAGAAGTGATAACAAGGCTACAGCCGACACTCGGTTAGCTTAGTCAATAAACTCTTATGCACATAATTCCCAGTAAGACCACAACTTGTAATTTGCCCGTTTTCCACTCAATATTTAGATGATTAGATTAGCTCAGCTCAAAGACTGGAAATAAAGAGACAACCAGCCTGATTCTGTCTGAATTAAGGTAACAAAATCCTCATTCCAGCAACTAAAAAACACAGTTTGTCTTTAAACCTTGGTTTTTGCACAGATTAAGCAAAGATAGAACATATTAATTAGTGAGCTTTAGAGGCGCTGCCAGGTGGACTTTGCCAGCAGCGGTTTCCTAGGTTTCAAGTCTTTATGCTAAGCTAACCGGCTGCTGGCTCCAGCTTCATATTTAATGTACAGACATGAGTGTGGTGTCAATCTTCTCATCAAACTCTCAGTAAGAAAGTGAATAAGTTTATTTCCCAAACTGTCACACATTCCCTTTTGGACAAAAAGAAATAGAGCTTTGTGTTCAAATAACCAGCCAATGCTTTTTGAACCCTTTGTTAACTGCAGCAGGATCAGAAAGCAGTTTGGACTGTACCTGCCTACCAAACATCTGCTCTGAGACCAGACAGCCCCTCATGTTACAGCGAGGGTAATACAAACTAGTGATCTGTGTGAAACTGTAGAAAGTGCTTCTACAGTACACTGGATAAAGTGCTGACTCATGCCACTTGTCTCACTCTCTGGCACCCACTCTGAGTAACTTGTGTGAGGAACTGAGAGAAAAATAGTTGCGAGTAATTTATTCTATGACACAAAGAACGCACCATCCAATTATCCAAAATTAAAAATTATGTAAAGAAGAGTAAAGGACATGGAGACCCCTGGGAGCAGACACTGTTCAAGGCTGAATGCTTTAAAGGCTTTAAAATAAATGTACTGTAAGTGGTGATGTGGCAAAGCAGGGGCCGAATTCACTTTTAATTTTAGCAAGTGTATTTCCTCTAACATGCCAGGTCCTCATCCTAAGAAAAGGTAGTAATACCTCAGCGTATAAAGCTGTATACTGAACCATGAGTGGCTTCTAAACTAGATGTCGCAAATTATGCATATGTACATGTGTCAAACTGAGATTTAAGGCAAGCACAGAAGACCTTTGCTTCTTCAGTACATGAAGGTGACGAAGCCTCTTTGTGTCAAACTGTGCAGATACTGTACATCATTCTGCACGATGAAGGTCAAATATCAGGCTGAAGTAACAGTTTTTAGTGATGGGGAGACTTTAAGTAAAAGCAGAGACATATTATCAGTAAATTAAAGGTACTTACAATCCAGATTTGCTCCTTCAAGAGCAGTTTCTCATTGGATTTATAGGACTGATGCAGTTCCAAGGCAGCAGCATTTTAACGTCATAGTCACTTCCTTATTTTAGTTGTTGATTGTAGGTTTTGTAAATCTGTCAGACAAATGCAGCAAAGTACAATATTGTAGTGCAATGTGGTGAAGGTAGCAGTATAATGCAGTGGAAAATGGAAATACTCGAGTGTACTGCAGGTGATCATCACTACCTGGACGTCAGGAACATGTAGGAATATTACATTTGCTCTGCTGTGTGTCACTGCAGACTGAGGCGACGCTGGCATCCCAGTCATATTATTCATTGGGCTCTTGGAGCCACAGGACGAGCTGCAGCTTTGATATAAATGGATTTCTGCACTCCCGTCTGGCCGTGATGCACCATTGAAAGGGGAGAATAAAACGGGGATCTTACTGGGCATCATGAGTCTATTATAACACTGTCACCCCTTGAAGTTTTCCCCCACTATCTGGTTCTCCTTCCCTTCAGGGCTCAAAAACAGTGAAGAAGTAAAGAAGGCGACTCAGAGGGAGGAGAGTCGCTGCTGGTCAGTAGCACTGGCTTCACTTCCAGAAATGTAAATGCTTGACCATCTGTTTTTTAGTGGCCTCGACAGAACACATTTTCCCACATTGTGCAGTTTCTAATGTGGCTTCTTTGGCATAGGTGCTTCAGATAGATGTTTTTCTGATCATTACAAGCGTAATTAACTTCTATGGCCTACAGCAGTCACCCAATGGGGTAATAAACGGGGAATAGTAGGGGTTAGGGATTGAGATGGCTTTACGCTCTGTGATTATCTCCCAGTCTTTTGGGAAATATAAATTGAGTTCTAGTATCTTTTAAGCCAGAATGTCATTGTAAATGAAAAAGAGCATGTATGTCGACTGTGTACACACAAACACATACACACAAACACATGCACACATGCAGCACCCTCCCGGTGAAAGTCATTAGTTGACTGTTTTCCTCCAATGAGAGGACTAAATAAGGACTGTGTCATTGGCTTCTGAAGCAGAATAGTTTGCGGACCCAGCTGGTCACTCACAAGGGAGAGAATTAAAGGCTAAAAATGGAAGCAATTTTCTTCCAAGATTAGCCTGTGAGGAAACTAAGAAAGATGAGTTTAATGAAGCTTTATGTCACTAAATTTACCCATTCAGTGGTTTGGATGTGGATTCTCTCTTAATCGTTATTTGGTGTTAAAGTCTTTTAAGTTTTGATTAACACACAGGCTTGCAATTACTGTGCAAAAGAGCAGAAAAAGAAAGAAAAAACAATACAAGGAAGAAAGAGAGCATTTGCTTTGTAGTGCAAAATGACCCACAGAAAAGACATTAATACTGTGCTGATAAATCCATTGCTATAAGTCATTTATGTGGAAGTTTCTCAGAGGCTGAAAGGATGGAGAAAATGTGAGGCACTGTGCAGTTTAAGGATTCTCTCATTGTTTACTAAAGAGAGCCATCTACTGGAGAACTACCTATATTAAACTATATTCAAGGAAAAGTACACTTGCATGCCCTTACAGTTGTTTTTGTGTTTCTTATTTTAATTCTTCATAGAAAAAAAAAATCACTGCAAGAGCATAAAGTTAATTCTTTCTGCAACCTCAGGGACAGAATTCACATGGTCCTTGCCCCCCAAATCCATGTTCTTTGTTTAGCCATTACTCTGACTCAGATGTTTGGATAACTGGCTTTATGTTCTTGCGAGTCCATTACCTGACCCACAGTACCCTTGGCACCTGGTTTTTCTAATAAAATGAAGAATGAAGGATTGGCAGTTTGCAGCAGCCAACATGACAGCAAACAATAGTGTGAAGGTCACTGTGATGGAAATGTGTTGGAACACTCTTGTAACCTGAAAGTCGTACATGTCACACATCACTCAGTCCATGTAATGGCCAATTTCATGTAATTTGTCAGTGTGTTAAGTGCCCAAGTCAGTAATCCAATGTACTACATGGCTTTCATCCATATCGCCGTACACCAGTCATATGTCTGTTCAGCAGCCCTGATATGGATCGAGTTAGCGAACAGAAGGCCTGTGAAATGTTGAAAATGTGATGGCATGCGAGTCCTTATGATTCAGACAGTCTCTATCATCATCATAGTTTTTTTTTTTGTTTGTTATGTGTGTCAGTCATGAGGCTTGTAACAAAAAAACTATTTGTCACACATACTGTATCCCATCTTTCCCCCTCTGGCTCATTTCCCCAAATGATTTTTGGATCCAGTGCCAATGCAGTTGGTGATGTGTTTGGACAAATAAGCATCTTTTCAAGGTGATGATGACCCTCAGCAGAGAAAAGGAAGGGAAGCCTCTGAAATCCTATTACCCAGAGGCCTGGCTTATTTTATTGCCATCAGCAGTGCTGGCCCATCAGCAGCACAGCAACTCTTTCCAACAATTGCTCCCACACTAATTCTATCGCTGTTGCCACACTTGCCCAGGGTGTGGACATTAAACTCAAATTTCATCTTAAAGTGATCACATTATGGTGTTCAATGCAATCGAGGTAATGTGTGTGTTCAGGTATAAATGCCACGAGAAGAGTAAACAGAAGTTCATTTGCATGAATCACACAAAAACTATCAAACTTTCATTCAATTTGCACAAGTAAAGCATGCTCTTATTTTGTAAAAGCACAGTGGCAAATTTCCATAAAAGAGCAATTAAGAGTTAAAACTGTTAATGAAATGGTCCATGCATAAAAAATCATTGTGCCTGCTCAGGGTTGTGAAAACATTGGTCTTGGAAATGCAAATCTTGGGACAAGAAAGAAAAATGGCCAATACATGAAAGATAACTATAATAAGATGGTTAGTGATGAAAGCAGCGATGAGGGAGGATGGCAGAGATAGTCTTAAGCTGCTGTGGGCCATATTTAAGAAAGCATCCGTGATGGATGCCCGTTCTCCACAACCTACTCCTCCGACCATCTGTCCTCCAACATGCGCACAAGATTTCTATATGCAAAGTGACACCCAGTGTAAATGGACCATCACATTCTGTCCCCTGGTCAAAAATATTTTTGAGTTATTAGTGGAGTGGTATTACAGTATAAGGCTGACAGACTGCAACGACCTGGATCACCTCTAAGTTTTATTTAAATATAGAGTAGAAAATGTATTAGGTATTCAATGGGCATTGTGCTCGGGACAGATAGAGCCTATTCTGTTGTCACCATGATGAAGATCCACATCTGCATGGGTCATCCAGCAGAGTCCCGCTCATGTAGTAACCGCTGTTCACAGCTGCATGTCAATGCTTGGCATAGATATGAAAACATGTGTCTTATATTGTAGAAAAATAGCCACAAAACACATTTATTGAACGTAAACGAAATCTAAATGAATGAACTGATCTCAAACCATCAATAACTCTTTCATTGTATCTAAATGAGGTCATTCAAAAGGACAAAATGGTCATTAACTGTTCCAATCAGCATATTTATGCCACCGTTCTGTCTTTATGATGTTAATAGTGAAACATCAGTTAGTTAGCACAAGTGGGTAAAAAGCAGGAGACAAATAAATGACGGGATAAACAGAACAAAAGGACACATTTTTAAATTGGAATAAAGAGTTTCAAAAATCTCACAGCAGATCATAAATGATTTTATAAAACCATTAACAAATTTATTCATCTCTTCAGCATTGAAAAACAAAATAATATGAAAGAATTATTACTTTGGCAAATATGTGCTTGAAATGCAGCATTTTCTGTATACACAAAATAAATCTCTTAATAAACTGCTGATAACTAAAAAAATAACTACACATTAACGTGTTGTAGATATAATATCAGCATGTAACATACAGACATGTTTCATTAAAACAGTGCAGGTCAGTACTCTCTGCTGAAATGCCCGTTGACTTTGGTAACAGTCAAAAAGACGATTAAGCTTATGAGGTAGAACTGCTTTTGTTCCTTCACCCATACAAGCTCCATCTTCACCTCACCATCGGGGTCCTGGTAGTGGATCAAGAAGTGCTCGCCGTCGTAGTCATAGGAGACAGGCATCTTTACCAGCGTCATGGAAACAGGAGAGCTGACGCACCAGAAGGGTTTCTTGAACTCGTCCAGCAGAGTCAGACTCATGATGCAGCAATTCTAGAAAAAAAAGTTCAGGAATAAACAAATGTCAAGACCTCCTCACTGAAGTTCAGTGGGATTCTGTTAAATATGTACACTCCGGTGTGCCAACCTGTGATGCTAGAAGTCAAACTGTCAAACTTAAAGGGAGGGAGTGATTCTAAAGTGAACTTTTAAAAAGGTTTGTGAGGATCACATTGAAAATAGCACTTTTTAGACAGCAACATGCTGATGATGTTTTGCATTTCTTTCTCCCTCCAACACACAGTGACACAGTGAGCAAGAAGCCAACAGCACACGGTGTACCTGCAATACGCCCTGCAGGGCCTCACACCTCCAGGGCAGGACGATGCTGCCTGACAGACGCGTGTGCTGCGACAAGTCTGTCCTGCTAATGGCCGTCAGTTGGATCAGGCTGTCACAAATCTGAGCTGCTCAAAGACAAGAACAAGTAAGTCTTTGTGTGTTGTTTAGTGTTGGGCCCCTTGATTTGTGAACACTAAAAACATAAATTTAAAATGTTTAGTCATATCACAAACATGGTATTCTGCATTCAGGCAATCACGAGATGACTAAAAGCACTGTGATGTCACCTGGATTTGAATCTATGTGCAATAAAATAATCTTCCTATTCCAATTAGATTATGAGTAGAAATAAATTACTTCGCCGGCAGAAGAGTTGGGAGAAGCGTCTGGACATGATCTCGCATTCAGTGTCATGGAGAACAATGTGTAATTGGTAACCATGGAGACCGTATTCAGGGTCTATGTCATCAAAAGGGGGTTTGACTGTTGGCTCCACGTAAGGGCTGGAGGAAGAAAAAGCCAAAAGATAAACGTGTGTCAGAGAACAGTAAGAAAAGGTTTTTCATTAAAAAGACATTTAAGAGCCTAATTCCTGTTGTTGACTGTAATAATAATAATGGACCATAACACTGTGCTCTCACAAGAAACCAGGAGAGGGGGCTATGACCACATTGTGCTGGAGTTCAAGACTCATGCCTTCAAGACCATACAGCAACTCCAGAACTAAAATTCAGTGCAGCTATGATTCTTTGTTATTTTCAGATGCATGGAAAATAACGTGTACATTGTGTGGTTCGGCCCAGTGCTTCCCAACCTTTTTGGCCTGTTAACCCTTAAGATAAGATCTATTTGTGACCCCTCATCACAGGTCATGGCCTCAGTGTGGATAAGAGTTCAACCAAAAAGTGATTGGTCTCTCTCAGACTGTTTTGTTTGTAGGATTTCAATGTCTTAAACTTGAAACTGAAGAATTTGACAAGCAAAACAGCCAAATCAGAGAACACATACTGTATACTGTTTTAATCAATATTGTACCCTGATTTTTTTATTTCCTGGGGCCTTTTGAGGGGTCCTGACCCCCCTGGGTTGGTCACCGCTGATGTACCACTGGTTTCTAATGAATCAATTTAAACATAACAGAAGCAGAGTTCTTAATTGTATTAAATAAAAATTGATTGGACGTTTTAAGGTGAAGGTGCTAATGAGTTCAAGTGTGCTCATGAGTTCTGCTTGGTGCAAATTCCTGCACTGTACTGTGTCCTGAAGGCAAAGGACAAAAAAAAGCTGGTCCTGACACATGAAACGAAGAACATTCTATATATACTGTATATAGATAAAACGTGTTACAGTCACATTATCCACTGAGGCAGTGGAATACAGGTGTCAGTCATGCTGAAGCTTCAAAGCCCACCCTGCTGTGCATCATGGATCGGTCAGATCAGGGGCATCAAATGAATCCTGTAGTCATTTGAGCCCTAACCAGCTGATGGTGATACACTGCACGCCAATGTGAGCATGTGCATAAAAGGTGCCTATTCAAGTGCAGCCTACCAAACACAAGATCCCTGGACGCTTCTTTCCACCAGCCTGTGGAAATGGAGGGTGAACACGACAAAGGCAACGGAGCTCTGGCCCTGCAAAGAGAGCCATCACTTCAATTCCTCCTGCTTAATCAGTTACTGTTAGTAAAAAAAAAATCTCAATCTCAGCTAAATATAATGAATAATAATTTAAAAATTCCATAGCTGCCTGTGAAGTAATTACCCTCCAGAGGCCGATGATGATGCCAGGCTGCAGCAGCTTCAGTTCAACCAGCCTGTCCCGGCCAATGACCTGCGCGCTTTTAGTCAGAGCCTGCATGTCTAACTCTGCCATGAGGGACCTCAAGCCAGGTCTGACAGAGCAGGCAAAGAAAACAGTGGCTTTCACTGAGAGAAAAGAGGAACCAGAGGCATGGAGACAGAGAGTGTATGAATGGACGCCAGGCTGTCTTACTTCTTTAGGCCTGGGCAGTTGAGGGCTATCCTCTTGACACCGTGGAGTTGAAGGGTGGAAATCTGCTGGTAGTTGGGCAGGCAGCCTCCTGTGCTCCAGCACAGAGTCACAGACGTCTCGCAGAACCGGGACCAGCTCAGCTCATGTGTGCCCTTGTGCCCTGACTTATCAGTGGCTGTCAGCTCCCAGGTGACATGCAAGTTTCTGGAGTAAGATAACACAATGCAGCAACAAGATATGACAGGGTTTCGCAATAAAAGCATGTACAATTGTTTATATGCTGTGTGGTTTGGTGGGAGAGAGGGGCTGCTGGTTCAAACACCAACAAAGCTGAGATCAACACTTTATACAGTCGGATATAACTCATGTAATATTCCCTAATGGCCACATGAAGACACCAGTGAATTGCCACTGCTGATCACAAATCAATGTTTTAAACATTAATTTGAAGTTAATACAATGCAAATAACTGGCAGTGTTGGGTAAAGCCTACTCTTGCTCTTTAAATCAGGAAAACTATGAGTTTAATGGCTATTACGTTTCTTCGAACAGCAGTGGGGAGTATTATGACTCCAGTTAAGCCCTTCTTAATGAAATGATACACAATGAATGAAATGAAAATGCAGCTGTTGTGATAAATCTCTTGATCCAATTCTGTCTAAACTGTGATTCAGGGCTGCCCCTACTGTGATGCAGGCGGTGTCTCGCTCAGGCGCCATCCAATATCAATTAAGTGGAGGAACAAAGCTAAAAACTGGAGCAGCCCAGGAGGCCCCAGATGACCCAGGGGATTTCACTCTGCATTGTCTGTATGTGTGATGTCTTGTGAAATGATTATTACCAAGGTACATCGCATGCTCCTCAGTGTCTCTAACAGACAAACCCCTACAGGGAATTGTCTGAGCTGGTGGGAGGAGGAAGGAGGGGGTAGGTGTGTGTGCATGCTTGTGTGTGTGTGTGTTGTGGATGAGGAGTTGGGTGGGGGCTAAGTAATTTATTTCAACAATTCAGACAGCCTCTGCAAGGAACACAATTATTTCTACTTCCCCTCTGTACCACAGCGACTGCCACAGAACTCAAAATTGAGTGCTGCACAGCTTCTAATCAGAGGTTATAAAAACACAGCAGAAACCGCGGTGGAGGCGATGAGGGAGCTTTCCCCTGCGTGCTGGCTTCCCCCTGAGCAGACACCGCATTCAGACAGAGACCTCCGTTCTCACCTTTAATAAGAAAGTGTCATTAAGTGCGATATGAAAAACAAACCGCGCTTTGTTTTTGATTGCCAGCGGCTTGAACTGTCCTCTGGTCTCTCTACCCTTGAACTTTCTTGACAGCGAGGGTGCATCTCCAAAGTTTTAGTGCTTGCTAACTGCAAACAGTGCACGGGTTCCCATGACACCTCACAGAGCTGCTTCCAATCGTAAAAACAGCTTAACATACCAAACAGATGGCAAGTGGCAGATTATAGCATGGTTTACTAAATCCCATCAACACACCTCTTTTGAAATGATATAAGAAAAGCAGGATACTGTGAAATATAGAACTATTTGACTCAAGGATTCCCCGACAATTGAGACATTTTTCTCACCTCAGTAGCTAAGGGGTCCAATTGCTTGGAAACACACTGTAAGCATTCAATTAGCTTAACCCACAAGCAATACTTGTCAGGCTACTCAAGTGTTGGTAAGTGAAATGAAGTGCCTGGTACATTAAACAAATCATACACTTCAGGTGCTTCATCTAAGTGGGTTTTAAAAAGTTTTTTTTTTTTTTTTTTTTTTTTGGCCTCGTTCCATCTCTTACCTGAGGATCCGCTCTGTTTGGCTGGGCAGCCCGGTGTGACAGCTGATGAGTCCAAGATGTCTTTTCCACTTTTTCATGTCACACGCAGCTACTGTCCTGAAGTACAGCCGCTTCCAGTAACCAGCAGCCCGATCCTGCACCTCCACTGTGTCCTTCTTCAGCAGCAGCTCGTCCACACACTTAGGTTTCAGCTCTTTATTCTTGCCACACTCTGCTAAGTATATCTTGCTCCACAGAACACTGCATTGATGTATCAGAGGGTGAAAGGTGAGTGACTGCTGAGAGAAAACTGACTGAAGAAAAAATCGTTGCATGATATTAAACATGTCTGGTATGTTATTTTAATCTGTTCATAATGTTCATATACATGCACATGACAAGTCTGGCTAAGGCCTTTTTTGTCGCAGTTTTTGTATTCTCTAAAGTTGGAGTAAATTGATAAAGGCCCTGTGTTTTGTTCTGTCTACTGGAACTGAGTGTTGCTGCCTCAGTATCTATAATTTATTGTTCTAACTTGGTGAGTTGTGCACATTTAGCTTTCATTCTCGTTTTTCTATTATTCATTTTATTCCACACAAGAGCTATATTTGCTAAGCTCTCAGCTGCTCCCTAGAACAAACAGTAGGCTGCTCTGGTTTAAGTAATAAACAGTTGTCAATTCATGATACATTCTCATCTCTTCATTTTAATACTTCACATACATTATTAACAATATTTCAGTAAATAAATAAATAATACCGCATGATAAACAGAAGGCTTCAAATAGACCCAGCGATCAGTGATCGGCATCGGCCAATAAGCATCCAGTGATCGGAGCACCCATTACAATGGACCTTTAAAAACTTTGCATGACATCTCATCAGGGAGTTGGTTTCCCCAAAGTGCAGTGTGCAGTAGCAGGTGGCAGTCAGTCTGGGCAGTTGTCTTATAATCAGTCTGTGTTTTATTACTAGCTTTAGTTCGCATTACGCCACTTTTCCCTCATGGCGAATTATTGTGTTTATGCAGGACACAAATTACAACCTGTCAGGACATGGAGCTGATCCCTGGACATGAGTTTCTATTGTGAGCAAGCAGCAACCTCTGGGGCTGAAAAGCCACCATGGAAGTGCCAAACTGCAGTTCCTCAAATGGCCACTTGAGGCTGGCTACAGAAGTGAGCCAATCCCCATAGACTCCCATATTAAAATGATCCAATTTTACAGCCAAAATAAACATGTTTGCCCAACCTAATAGAAAAATGGTTTTATTCTCTATAGCTAACTTCCCCATTTATGACAAATGTGCAAGGGGTGAATTTTTATGTAACTCACTAATTTCAATTACATTAAGGCTTAAAGTTGTGCATAATTATGGGCATGACCACTTTGAGTGACAGCTAGTGCTAGGTTGCAGCAGCCAGGCTTCATTTATCCAGCCTCAGCTTCACTCACACTCTACCTCTGTTCCCATTTTGGATTAGCTGGGAGTTAGGAGGCACCAGGCACTGCCAAGATGGAAATGGCTGGAGTCACTGAGCTTCACAGTGGCTCTTCAGAAACTTATGGGTGACATCATGGAGAGCGCGTCCATGTTTTATACGGTGTGTGGTGATGAGTCCGTTTGAGACGTCAAGTCCAGTTTCCCTGCTTCTAGATGTACATGACATTACAAAAACTAGAACAGACGTCATTGATGAATACATTTTGAAAATCAAAATTCTACATATTTGTTTCCACACATTATGGATGCCCCCAAAAAGTTGCTCTTCAAGTGAGCCAAGGACAAAAATCTCCACTCAATTATAATTTGTCTAAACTGAGTCCGGAAAACCTTATTTCATTTCAAAAACGTGAACAAATCTGCCATTTCAGTAAAATTTTTCAACCTGTTTTTCAAATATTGAACATCTGAAACATTTTAGACCAAATGACTAAACTGATCAAGAAAATGAAATGTATGAAAAAAACAATTGTTAGTTGATGCACAGACTCAAGTCCAGACAAAAAAAAACTTCCTGCAGTGCAGTGTCTCCACTTCCTGTTGGACTCATGTATTTAATGTACTGTGCGTGTGGCATTAACAAGACCTGGACGAAAACTTACTTATAGTTGGCAAGCTGATGGAGGAGCTTACTGATGTGGCTGATGGTGAAAAGAGCAGAGGCATCCAGGTATGACAGAATCTTAATCAGGATCTCCGATGGCAGTCTACGGAAAAGGTAATTAAACATCACTGCAAGGAAGTGGCACCAGTGTTTTCGTGCCACCTGTTGTTCAGCATGCAGTTCTTTGGAGACACCGGTGTATGAGACAAATGTGCTCTCGACAGACTGCTGTATTTGGCAATCTTACACACTTCTGGCATGAAAATTAAACGACCCATGTCGATGTTCTCATTGAGCAGGTTTGGTGTAAACAAACACGATATTAACTTCAGGACGCGCTGTTTTGTGAAACATATTTTCATCTTTTTAGTCTAAATGACAAAACAACAGAAGAATGGGTTACGTCCTCCGTGATTGACGCCTAACAGATTTGCTCAGTTAAAACAGTGGTGGCTGAAAAAGATCTTTCTCAAGCTGCAAGAAGTGATGAATTTAAGTGTGAGTGAGACCCAAACTGTGAACAAGCAAGCAGAGCAAGAAGAGCTCATCTGTGTAAAATCTCAACTCAACAATCTTTTATCTTTCTTTAAAAAAATATGAGTTTGTTTTGAGATCAAAGCCGAAATCTGTAATGTTTTTGTTCTTATTTTTACACCTGATTTAATGTGCTAAAACCCTTTTTCTTGGTTTGAGATACTCTTCGTATTTATTATTTTGAAATATTGATCAGGGTTGCCTGGTTGCACCTGTCCTTGTTAATGATTCCAACGTGGTCTAATTAAATCTCTTCAGTAAGCAATATACATTCATGACATGTTCACATTACCTGACTGGTCAATCACTGACTTTCCACTGCATGCCAACAACGAGATGAAACAACTTCTAAAACGTGACAGTAAATGAATAAATCATCTATGGTGCAGTTTTAACATGGGGAATGTTGCAAATTTTTCTATCTTTGAAATTCAAAATACTCAAATAGTTAACCTCTCACTGACATTTGGAAATGTCAACATGCAGAGGCTGTGTTTTAAATCAGTGCTGGCATTTCTGAGAGTTTGGGAAAAGTAGATGGCCCACAAGTCACAAGTTTGACTTTGCAATATATCCTCAACATTACCAGTAAACTGGCTCATACAGACAGCACTATGTTCTTCTTAAAACAGTGCACCATGAGGCAATTCAGGATTTCAAAATGATTATTCCATTCATGGATCAACAATGAATTAATCAGCACAATTATAATACTTTAATAATTGTTTTCACTTGATCGCCAAGACTAAGAGTCATGTGTACTGCAGCTGCCCTGACAAAGTTTGTACTGCTGCAAACAGTATGCAAACAATTGGGACATACTACTTAGTCATCAAATTGAGCCTTGAACTTTGACCTTCTTGCTTATTTAACTATCGCAGTCTGTAGCGCAAAATTTGAAGCAAAAGGAAAAACTATGTCATTTGGAACAAGTGCAAAGACTGTGCAGAGGATTGTGGGTTGTAATAGCCAGAAAATCATGCTGGTTTGAATACTGCAAAATGCAACTGGATGCAGTAGGACTTCCTGGTATTTCGCATTTGATGTAGCGTGTATTGTGTACCATACTACATAATGGTAGTATGGGTATTGGAACACAGCTAATGTTTAACATATTCATCTTAGCATGCTAATGTTTGTTAATTAGCACTAACACCAAGACCAGCTGAGACTGACTCATATAGTTTTGTAGATAATTAGTCATAAACCAAAGTAAATAAAGTGAAACGCTGACCTGATGAAAAGGTAAGGGATCATTGCATAGTTAGAAGTCACACTGAAGGGAACATGAATGTGTCCAACAAATTTCATGACAATCCATCCATCACTTGTCATTTCACTGAAAGCCAAAAATGACAACTTTCTGATTGTGCTGCAGATAAAGTCAGAGAAAGCACAAAAGTCATTCAAATTCATCCTGTGGGGAACATGAAAATCTATCAGAATCTACCCAATGCCTCTTAAGATGTCTGAACAGCTCAAACTTCTGAACATTTTTCTGGTTTCACTGTCTCAGAGATGAGGATCTGCTTTACTTTCTCTTTGGGCTATCATTGTAAATTAAATATCTCTGAGTGTTAAAGTGTCAGTCACTGTCCTAGACTCAATAATTAATCATTTAATTAAAAAATCAATAATGAAAATAATTGCAAGTTACAGCCCTAATCTAAACCACAGACTATAATAACACTAATGTCCCATGCATTTTAGGGCAAGTGACAGCATGTTTGCATTGTTTTGCTTTATTTGTCGAGCAGCTTTCAAACAAGAATTGCTGCTCAAAGTGCTTTACAACACATACAGAAATGTACTTAGAGCCATTTGTGCTTATTGGGGTCTTGAGACTTGAGTGTTTCTAAAAATATGAATTGACAAATGAACTTTCAGGGTGCAACGTAAAACAATAACCTCAATAACTAGACAAATTCCCCTCGGCGGGAAATTTGGAGAGTGATACAGTGCGCAAACGCCGGGCCGTGTGCCAAACGCCGGCCCGTGTGGCAAACGCCGGGCCGTGCGCATGCCTAGTGCCATCATATTAGCACGGCAGCCCGATATCACAAGTCAAACCCGTTCATAGGACCCCATTTCAGCATCGGCGACAATGCTAAGCTGACATTAGCATGTCAGCAAACACATTGAGAAGGTCTCAAACACCATTAGAATGCCTTTCCCCATCATTTTAATGCATGTTAGCATGTTAGCATTAGTATGCTAACATTAGCATGTCAAATAACACATTAAAAACCTCTGAACCACCATTAGAATGCCTTCAACAATCATTTTAGCCTAAGTTAGCATATTAGCATTAGCATGCTAACATTAGCATGTTAGCACACCAAACCGACATCAACAGGTATACCTCCAGGCACCAACAAGTTCATAGGACCTCATGTTAGCATTAGCATGTTAGCATTGTGGCTAATGCTAACAGGCCAACATCACTCATTACCTCACTAACATATGCAAGTCACCAGTAGGTAGCTTGGCTGTGGCTGGTTACCATGTCACTATAGAGCTTAATGGAGAACTGATCATTTGACTGAGCTGCACAGCTGCAGCTAAAGCTACATATGTGTGTGTATGGGAGAGGCAATCAGGCTCAGAGGTTGCCATGGAAACTTGAGGTGGCCTGATCCATGATGTCACCCACTCAGACACAGGTGCAGACCCACATGCATTTGATTGGAGTCAATGAGGAGCAGACACAGAAATGTCTAAATTTGGCCTCTGCGCACCCCTCGAACAAACGCTTCTCACACGAAGACCGAAAGTCCTATTGCCGAGATTTCTTCACCGTGAGAGCCACAAGGCTTTACTGTACACACTGATCACTTTGTTTTTCCGCTGGGGTCAAAAAAGCGGATTTTACAGCGAGCTAAAAACATGGTCGGTTTCTGTCTCTCCTGTTTTTGATTTGTATTGGACCTTATGGGCGAGGTCAGAGGCGCTCTCCTCGCTCAGAGGCTGAGAACTCAAAAACCGTGAGTCCTATCGCTTAGCCAGGAACATCGTGAGAATCAGCGCAAGCGGCACTACAACCTCGGAAAGTCTCATGCACGTAGTGCGAAATTTGTGCTTTGGAGGAGCGTGGAAACAAAAAATTTCAGACACTTTTCAGAGCGTCTCTCCACTCTGGCAGTTAATCACCTCCACTCTAGCACAACATCCTGTGCAATACACACCCATTATAAACTCACAATTTCTCCCAAAACGCTCACGGTCATTGAACTGCGACAGCTCAACAACTATACGACTTATCAAAACAAGAATTAATACACCAATACCCGAGACATGTGTCTACGTTTTAAAGTTGGAATGGCGTCTCTAGGTGAACGTATGCCAGAGCAGTAGTCCGTTGAAAAAGGGAGAGATTTTTTCGCTTTTTTTGGCTCGTCCCATTCATTTCTTATGGGAAATCAACGAGATGAGTCTGAGAAACGTCTGAATTTGGCCTCTGCGCACCCCTCGAACAAACGCTTCTCACGCAAAGACTGAAAGTCCTATTGCCGATATTTCTTCACCTTGAGAGCCACAAGGCTTTGCTCTACGCTCTGATCACTTTCTTTTTTCACTGGGGTCAAAATTGCCGATTTTAGAGCGAGTTAAAAAAACAGTTGGTTTCTGTCTCTCCTGTTTTGATTTGTATTGGACCTTATGAGCGAGGTCAGAGGTGCTCTCCTCGCTCAGAGGCTGAGAACTCAAAAACCGTGAGTTCTATCGTTTAGCCAGGCACATTGTGAGAATCAGCGCAAGCGGCACTACAACCCTGGAAATTTTCACGCGCGTAGAGCGAAATTTGTGCTTTGGAGGAGCGTGGAAAGACAAAAATTTCAGACACTTTTCAGAGCGTCTCTCCACTCTAGCAGTTAATCCCCTCCACTCTAGCACGAACATTCCGCGCAATACACACCCATTATAAATTCAGCGGTTGCCGTGCAACGAACTTTTGCGTTTTTCGCGTCTTACGACGCGAAAAACGCGTATTCTGTAGAGAAAAATAATAGCACACCGAGTCCGATCGAGCCGCACGTTTTGATATATAATTCGCCTGGGTGCTCACTATCGTTTTAGACTAGTAGCGAATCAAAAAAAGTACGGAAGATGAATAATAATCGGAAGAAGAAGAAGAAACACGCAGAAGAACAATAGTGGTTCAGTGCTTTGCACTGAACACAGCAGGGGCTTTGCCCCTGCTGTGTTCAGGCAAAAGCACTGTATCACTAATTATGAACATTTGTCTGCTTTAATAGCGTAACACCCTTGTTTGGCAGTTCATACGTAAGAAATAACAGACACAGCTGGTTCGATATGTAGTGAGAAAAGCAATAATATGCTGACATGCTACTGTGACCTGCTGTTTCATTGCTGTATTTACTGCCTACATTCAATGGGGAACGAATGAGATTGCTTAATCTGAACATATGGTGAAGTGTCTTCCACCTGTATTGATTTCTGCTGCGCTTTTATTGTGTTTTGCTGCAAACACAGTCCATAAATCCTTTTACTTAAGGGGCAATAAAGCCTTGACTCGCCACACTTTCTGAACACTGCCAGGCTGAAGTGCTGAATGCCACGCAGGTGAAAATATGAGCATGTCCTGATAGATTACCTTTCCATAAAGTTCTGAGAGGACGCTGGAGATGATTTGTCAGCTCTTTTGGACGTCCTCGCTGCCCGCACTCTGGAAGTAACTGCTTTTGATGCCGCCATTTGTTTCACTGGTCTTGACCCCTTCGAGACAGATACAAGACAATTTATATTTGTTAGGAAGTTAAGGCCATGTACGGCAAGAGCCATGTTTGTTTTACAGCGTTTTTACGTACAGGCCGCGGGGAATAACGTTAGGATACAAAACGCTCCGCCGTCACTATGTAAACTCCATCAGTTAGCGACAAAAACAGGGTTTGTTCTCCTTTTCTGTAGCCAAGAAGATCCGTGAACTATCCGCGTCCAGTCGCCATGGTGACGTCCGGTCAAGGATCTTACACGCGCAGAAACAAGTCTTCCGGTGGAGAGTGGCGGAAGTTACATTCAAAATAAAAGCAGAGAAGCCGTTCATTAGAATCATAACCTGTTATACTATAATATTCTAGTGTACAAACTGCGATTTGAATCATACCAAATACTCTTTCACACAGTTTGCTCGGCTGTCTTTCACTGACTACGTCGGATTTCAGCAGTGGTGGAAAGTAACTAAGTACATTTTGAGGTACTTGATGTTACTTATTTTTAATTAATTATTGTACTTTTACTCCACTACATGTATTTGATACGTTTAGTTTCTAGTTACAACACAGATTCTGATTAATGATGCAAAATTTTTATCAAAAAATAAAATCTGATAGATTATTATAGATTAACTGTTTCCTAGCAGTCTATAAATCATTAAAATTAGCCCCACTTTTACCACCTGCAACATTATAGTGATACATTAAGCTACTGTATCAATAATTATAATCCAGTATTATATATGACAGTAAAATGGGCCATTCGTAATGAGTACTTTCACTTTTGGTACTTTAGGTATATTTTAATGTTAATACTTATGTACTTTTACTGAAGTAAAAATTTGAATGCATTACTCTTACTTTTTTCCTGTGAGATCTGAGTACTTCTTCCACCACTGAATTTCTGCAGTGTTGCTGTGGTTTGACGGCCATTGAGTTTAAGAGGTACTTCAGTGATTTAGTATCAAACCTCCATAAAGCCAGGGGATTCACAAGAGACAGTTTAATAAACACACTGGTCAAAATTGAAACAGCAAAGGCTGAATTATGCTGAATTTCAGTTTCTAGTATGTGTTGATCTCTGGAAACGGGGGATCCTATACGTTCTCCATGATGCATCTTGATTTGTCCTTCATTAGTCCCACCCTGCCTTTAAAATTCCTCGCCCCCTGTTTGTAATGCAGGCTTTCTCTTACAGATTTCTCTCTTCTCTTACAGAGACAACTCTAAAGACATCATCAGCGTTACTGTCACACACTTGACAAAATGCAGCCAGGGCCTCAGAAGAAATTAAATCTGCATTCAAAATTTTACTTCATTAAATGTACAAAAGTCTTACCGTGTGTTAGATCCTCAATTCAGAAAGGCTGGATAATGGCTGCTCACCTCCCTTTCTGCTGAGTGTTTAGGGTCAGAGGCTCAACCGTTTAAAGGCATACAGTAAAAACAGTAAAATTAGATGAAGTAGCAGTATGAAATATCATAAAATCTCTAGTAAAGTTGAGTACCTCAGAATGGTACTCAGGTACACTATTTGTGTAAACGTGCTGACACACATGCACACATGCACTGACTTGCCTTCATTTCCTGTAGACTTAACCCTAACCCTAATTCAAGGCTTACCCTCAAAATATGATGGTTTACTGTGAGGGAATCTGCTTTTTGTCCCCAAACACACACAGACACAGGGAGAGAGAGATGGTGGGAGAGAGAAAGTCATATTTCCATCATTTTGGGGGACTTAACATAGACTTACATTCATTTCCTGCAAGCTTACTCTGTAATCTTAACCTTGACCCTAACCTTAACCCAAGTCTTCACCCTCAGATTTAATGATTAACATCACAAGGACTTGTATTTTGTTCACACGAGGAAAGCAAGTCCCAAGATTTTGACGGTGTAAACAGATTTATGTGCCCACGCACACATACACAGAGTAATTCCAGTTACAGTAAGCTCTAGCAGGCACAGTACGGACTGCTCTAACCTTTCTCTGGGTTAGCAATATAACTCTTCATCAGGGTGTTAGTCCAGCACTAGCGGGGGAGGATCAGGCAAGATTGATGTTATTTGCCTCCTCACACATGCTTGGATAGAGGTCACATCTTAGTCATGTAAGACAAGAGAGACATAACACAATCTACCTTCCTTTCACTCAGAGGCTCCTTGCAGGGCTGCAGTGTGAGAGAGAAAGCGCAGTCAAATGAACTTGTTTGAGGGTCTGACCTCATTTCAGATACAAAGATACAGAGTCATTTATAGCCACACACAAACAGATGGACAGGCAGACAGATGGACACACAGATATCTATTTTTGAGTGGGTATTTTAGACTGTGTGGAGCATATGGTGGTGTGAGCACAGAGAGTGGGACTTTATGTATACTATTTGTAACAGAAGCATTAAGTATAGGACAAACTGTATTCGGTATGGGGACTCCATGACAGTGAGATCACTAACACATGACTCCTGCTTCAAGTGAAAGTAAATCTATATCATGAGGGGAATCATGCTAGTACAAATGATTTATGCAAAAAAAACCCCACAAAACCAACCAGACCGACTTTAAGTCCTCTTCTTTGCAACAGCAGATGGCTCGCTTTGAGACCCACCATCATAATCGACCTCTCCGTTCCTGGAAGCCAGTAGGCTCCGCTAGCTGTCAGGGAAAATAACCATAACACTGTTGTCAGTCTAGCCGATCAGCTTCCCTGATGGAAGTGAAGTCCCTTTTAGGGCAACGGCAGCCCCTGGTATGGTAATGCCATGTAGGCTACATCCCTTCCCCTCGCATGTTCTCCCATACTTGACATTTGATGTTTTCTGTAGCTATGTGTCCTTCTGCAGGCCTGGGGTCAGTTGTGGCTCTTGGATACCTGATGTCACTCTTCCGCTTGGTTTGTCAGTCAGCTCTGACAGTGCAGTGTTTGTCAAATGGGTGTGAGAAAGGACGGAAGGATCACCATGATTAAGTCTAAAATACCAGCTTCTCTGTGTACTGCAAGTCTTGGATCATTATATAAGGGCATTGCATTTATGGAAGCAGCTGGTGGTCACATTCTGTATTTGTGTCAAGGCTTTTAATGCCTATTCATAGTGACGTTCAGTATCTTCAAGTAAAAGATTTTTTCCTCTCCCCTCCGATCCATTTGCTTGCATGCATTCAAAGTACAGATTCCAGTTTTGATGAATTATGCTAATGGAGAGGCAGACTTTCCCTCCCACTATTTACTTGAGCTGATCAAGTTGAAGACAGTCCATACAGTACCTTCCCCTGTTAATGCAAGCGCCATGCATAATCTAGCCAGTACCATATCTTAAAGTATGAAAATGACAGCTCATTAAAGGTCCAACGTGAGGGTTCACCTCTTGTGAAGCCCACTCTCAGACTCTTCAGAGGCATGGAGCACTGATAGGGACCCTCTACACGGCTCTTCAAAGGATGATGACATGTCAGGAATTAAAAAGAAAGGCTAAGGGTGGTACAGAGAGGTGCAGGTCATTCTCTGTGAAGCAGGCGTTTTCTGAAGTGTCACCTGCTTTCATCTTGCTTACAGGGTGTTTGGTAAGTGTGATGTGCATGTGAAATAATTTGCTGATGTGCTGATGTGCAAGTGCACGCCCATTAATAAAACACGCAAGTCATATACCACATAATTTTAATCACTTTTATGCTGCGATTTTTCTCCGTGTCTCTGATGCGTAGATGCAGCACATTCTGCAGAAGTGAACTCCGCCACTGGATGGCGCACAAGTATCTTTATTGGACTCATAAAAATGCTCGTTTAAATCTCAAATTAGTAACATATACTGTACATGCATGCTGAACGTACCGTGCAACAGCAAGGGTATCCGCTGCAGCCCGTTCATTTCGGATTAATCCGGGAGAGGCATGAGAAACCCGCAGCATATAGTGAATGACAAACATTGAGTCCAAGTGATCCCTGCCGTCCTGAGGGGCCCTTGAGCTCATAACATTGAGCTGATTAATATGTAAACAAATCCATTAGTCCACGCATGTGCTCTTGATTTTGGGATACTTCTGATGAGTCTTGTTGCAGTGGCTACACACAAAGAATGGGCGTGAGTTGTCCCTCGAAAGGGAGCCCAGAGACTCTTGCTTTTTTAGCACCAGCGATCTGAGCGCTCAGTTCACAGTCTGCGAGAGACGGAGAGAACATACCAGCGGGATGGAGAGCACAGGTAGGTCGTGATTTACCTTTTCTCAACAGAGATGCCCGCAAAGAACTTGTTTCGCCGGAAATATCAGTTAAAACGAGGAGATTAGATGAATGTTACATAATTTTCCAAAGATACAGTAATTTCTTAAAAAGTGCTGCGGTGCACAGTTAGAAAACACTCCGCAGTAGCACAGATAGTTGGTTTGATCAGAAACAGACGAGACGAGATTTTTTTTTTCTTAACAACATCAACGCGATTTTTAGATTTTGGTATTTACTGAAAACGACTGTCTTCAATTTTACGCACGACATTCGTTTTACGCACGATTGTCATTTTACGCACAGAGAATATACTCAAATTTAATGACTAAACTATATATGATTCAATTCCTGCTGCTGTCTAACATGAAAACTCTCATTTCTTTCTCTTAAACCATCAGGATTTACAACAACAGTTGTCTGAATCCCCTCCCAAAATCAACTAAGACGCGCAGGAGGGAGGGGAGTCACAGCCGGAGAGAGTCTGAGTGCGTCTGTGTGTCAGAGGGTGTTTGAGAGAGTGAGAGAGCATCACAGATAGAGGAAGAGAGAGAAGGGAAGAGAGAGAGAGGAAGAGAGAAGGGAGTAAGTCTGGACCAGCTGATCGAGTACTAACAAACCTCCAAGGGGCTGCGGGGTTGTATCAGTGTGCACGGGATCAGCGTTCCGACCATGGTGCCCGCGCGCAGCCCGGGACCCTGTGCCATGCTGGCTCTGACCCTCCTGTTGGGATGCGGCGTGGCTTTCTGCCTCGGCCAGAACGACACGGAGCCCATCGTGCTCGAAGGGAAGTGTCTTGTGGTTTGCGACTCGAACCCTTCTTCGGACGGAGGGGTCACCTCCTCACTTGGCATATCAGTCCGCTCTGCTGGGGCAAAGGTGGCTTTCTCCGCCGTGCGTGGAACCAACCACGAGCCGTCAGAGATGAGCAACACGTCTATGACCATCTATTTTGACCAGGTCAGATGTCCACTGAATTTAGCACCAACACAGTCCAGAAAAAGTCGAATATTAATCAGATGTGGGCTAATGTCCTAGCTCCATTAGTGTTTTCTCTTTTTATCTCGCTAAATCATCTATCACATCTATTTCCTGTGGGCGAGCAGAACTTGTTTAAGATCATGTTTCATTGATTTCCTATCACTGCTCACATTGTGTGTGATCTGAGCCATGACTATCTGTAACCGGAAGAACATAGTGCTGTTCCTTTGCAAACGGTTCATTTAATGCTGTGCGTAATTGGCGTGACATAGAGATGCGTTGCCGAAGCGAATGATCATCCATGCAGGATCATTTATCACATACGCGTCTTAGGCCTCGGCCGAATTGACACGTGCATTGTGCCGCTTTTGGTCGCATGTTCCAATAAGTTTTCACGGCTGAGGTCTTTGGACAGCGGCCTGTTATACGCATCAAATTGGGAACCATCCCAAACTGCGGCTGAAGCGCAGCCAAAACATTTGGCATACCAGAACCAGAGTATGACTGATGCGCCTCTCTGTAGGCACTACGCTTGGCAGAGAAAAACAATGCATTACAATCAAAACCGCTGTTATGTTAAGTGAAGCATGCAGATCGGGGGGAAAAATGCGCTGTCTCATTGTGCGCCCTTCTTGGTCACAGGTTTTAGTGAACATCGGCAACCATTTCGATCTCAAAGCAAGTGTTTTCCAGGCGCCAAGGAGGGGGATATATAGTTTCAGCTTTCACGTGGTGAAGGTCTACAACAGACAAACCATACAGGTGAGCAATCGTGTAATAGTTGGTCTGCATTCAGCATTTAATCGATTACATTTCAGAACTGCACATGAGGATAAACTCTGAGACTGCGTCTCTCCTTCCCTGCAGGTGAACCTGATGCAGAATGATTATCCGGTTATATCAGCATTCGCCGGTGACCAGGACGTAACGAGAGAGGCGGCCAGTAACGGAGTACTGCTGATGGTTGAGCGGGACGACCGGGTCTATCTGAAGCTGGAACGGGGCACCTTGATGGGCGGATGGAAATACTCCACCTTCTCAGGCTTTCTAGTCTTTCCTCTATAATCTAATCTGCGATGATCCACGTCGCACGGGACTCTGCTTACGTTGAGGAACAGAAAAAAAACATTGCCATTTATTTTTAACTTAAATAACTGTCAGCCAAGGAAGCCGACGAATATCTGTATACCTACACTCGTCCACTATCTAGTCAAATATGAACGTTTCCTTGGAGTTTCATATATTCAAATCCATCAGTCAACTTTAACGCAATCTGGATGATTAAACGTATTGATCGGCCAGTGGCGTGTGCTTGTCGGGTATGTGGATTTTTTCTCGCTTGGAAAACAAACTTTGCCAAAAGACAAACGGGTGTACCTGGGCGAAATGGACACGGGAGAAGATGATGATTGGAGGAACTGATGTCCTGGACAGGCCGCGTGTGTTATGCTCTATTTTATGTTTGTATAGCCTTAAAGAATTTATGGTTTCCGTCCAAGTGAAGTATATGGAATTATGGACAACCAGAGAAGAAGTGCTTTCACGCCCAAGGCATTTTTCTTTCCTCTTTCTTTTTTATTTTTCCTTTTTGCACGAGTGGAAGTTTTTACTTTCTGTTTTGTGCTGTCAATGGTGTTGCGTTTGGATGCTGAACATACTGAAAATAAGCCAAATGTAGGCCGCCGACGAGTTTATTAAAAGAGAAAAAAGGCGACATATTTCAGCCACCGGAGACGACTTAGAGCCCTTTTATTAAAAAAAAAGTAATAATTATATAATTTATAAAGTACATATTCACATTATTGTGTGTTCTACATTTCGGAATCTGCGTAGCTTTGACTGATTTAATGTCCAGTGACGTTGCTCACCAAATGTACATTGTGGAAATAATAGAAGAATCCCTATATGTCCCGCTTAATAAAATATATTGTATTGTATAGGCTGAGCGCATTTATCGCTTTTTATTCACACGACTTTGCATTTAAAGGGAGCAGACTGAAGAAAACTCTTTGTTCATTAGAGGTGAGCGTTTTGTAAATTAAGTTAGACGAGAGCAAAGGCCTCAGGAGGGAGCAGACTGAGACCGGCTCGCGTTAGTCGCTGTCCGAGGTGCTGAAATATCCAACAGGACTCATGCAAGAAGTCTCGCAGCACCACTTGTTACACGAGAGGGAATAAACACACCTACGTCTGCATATAAAGGAACAGAAAAGCAATTAAACGAAAAAAACGACAACTTTAAAATGATGATTGAAATGTCTTTCTTGTTGTTGCTGATTGGCACATGTGGTATCACTGCCGGAACTGAGCACCAAGTTGCAGCACAACACGACACTGGCGCGTCTTTACGCAGCGCACGGGCGATAGAAACTGCAGAGAAGCAGAGCAGAGACGAAGCCCCAAGTTAAAAAAAAAAAAAAGAACAAAAAAGAAGGCAAAACGCGTCTATACTGTAGTTTAAGAGCGCAAAGTTCCCCCGCCCTGCGACGTTCGTTTGTTTTTGTTTTTGTTTTGTTTTTTTAATCATATAATTGGATGCCATCTTGTCTGAAAAATCAACGTTTTTGGATACTTCCGCCCACACACTCTCAACACCCCCACCTTCTTTCAGTCCCTCCTCTCTCTCTCTCTCTCTCTCTCTCTCACACACACACACACACACACACACACACACACACACACACACACACACACACACACACACACACACACACACACACACACACACACACACACACACACTCCCCCCGCACTAAACTCAAGGCCAGGTCTGAATCTGAATCAAAGCAAAGAAATCACTGTGAAAGAATCTCTTAATGAATGATTTTAAAAAACGGCTTTCCTGAAATCAGACATTACAGCACACAGTTAAAGAGAAACATGTTGACTCAGAGCAGTTTACCAATGATATATTCATCAGCACTATTTCAGTATTTTAACATAGGCGTTCTATGGGAATTATACACCAAATGTAGAAAATATTAGAGGCTCTCGTCGGCCTGATGTTGCACAGTGATGAGGTGAATCCAGGTGAAAGGCTTTATTGATTTCCCTTGTTATATCAGTGCCAGTCGCAGATGAGTTTGCGGCAATTGAGATGTGGACTGAAAGAAAAAATCAAAAGCCCAGTTGCAGCTCAATGTCAGAAAGGTGCCCCCATACTGTTTTAAATACTTGTGGAAGTTGTAGTTAAGTTGTGTGAAATTTTGCAGGTTAGCGTACCGTAACTGATCTCTCTGATGTGGGACCACTGGGTCAGCGGGCAAACTGCATTAACTCGTGCTTAATCATAGTTTAGAAAAGGTCATTTTACATTGAACTTGTTAGTGCTGTGGAGGCGAGTGCTGCTGTGGTTGAAACTTTGTTGTGTTAGCTCTGGAGACAAGCTCTGGGACACACCTTTAAACTTCCTGTATGGATGCTGGGCTTTGGTGTGCATGCAAATGTCCGTACTGAGACAGGTACATCTGCAGGAGGAGATCTGGAAAGCAAAAACTAAAGGAGTCACTGCTGAATTTAAAGCATAGCTTCTTAATTACTTGTAGAGAAGAGAAGAGAAGAGAAGAGAAGAGAAGAGAAGAGAAGAGAAGAGAAGAGAAGAGAAGAGAAGAGAAGAGACACGGCAGAAATTGTGAAGTTTCCTATTGCTTTTCTCAAGGAGCTTAAAACAGCTAAATTCAGGCTGCAAAGCTTAAAAAAGCCCTAGCATTTATTTCTTCAGCCAAAGTTCTCAAGTGACTTGAAGGAGACCCGCTGATTGGTCGAAAATCATGATATCCGAACAGAGAGTCATTCTGAGAAAAACGTCATTTAAAACAAAGCCAGCAGAACATTGAGTGAAAAAAAAGTTAGTTTATGAGTAATGTGGTAAATATGCCAGAAGAGTTAAGAGCCTTATTGCATCACTTTATGATAATCCTTAGCTTGTTGAAACACATTCAAACATTGTGCTGTGTCAAACACAAACATAAGAAAACATCAGTTTGCTCATGTGGGTTAAGAATAGAATCCGACAGCTGTTGAGCTCGGAGAACCTTTGCATTTCAAATTGATCATATCATACATGTGAGCATCTGGAAACTTGAGGTTGATGGGTTGCTTCTTCTGTGCAGCTCCTCTTTTTCTTAATGACTATACCTTCATCTTGTGTATGACAGAAACCAACAGCTGAGAACAAAGAGAAAGACCTGCTGATAGCCTGCTGCTGCCAGCAATAGGACTGCACAAAGCAGCACAAACTGCCAGCAAATCAGAGTGATTTGGAGGGTGTATTAAATTGGCCTATAAAGTGCTAATTGTGCCCATACTGGAATGAAAAGTCTGTTTCCCAATGATTCCCTTAGATAATTAAGATAGCCGTCAAACATGTACTCAGTGCACACAGCGAATGAGAAATGAGACAAAACACTTCTTGGTTATTGCGTATCGGTTAGGTCTGGCTAAACGTATTCCATCATGTAAAGAATCTCATTTCCATAGATGGCATTACTAATGTGCAAGATGAGAAATGCTTATCAGATTTGTTTAACCTAGAAAGACTTTTTGCACCTTTACGGGACACATTTGATCCAAAATGTTGCATTAAAGACACCAGAATGCCTCCAGCTTACTCAGCCTAACCAGTATTCTCTGTCTGTAGCAGTAAATACAGAGTCAAGCACGTTTTCTGTTATGTTGGAGGACAATTCGTCCACCCCCAAAGTACAATCAGTCTTCAACTATGGGGTCCATTTTTTATGGAGGCACAGATGGCATTTTACTGAGCTTTGTAGGCTGCATGCAGATAATTACAAAACTTGCAGATGCCATTAAAAAGCCCCAACCTCATATGGCCTTTTTCCCTTTTTTAGAGCATTATTTGTTCTTCCTCGGTCTCTTTAGAGATTATGTCCTCATGAGACACACCTTTTGAGGGCTGGCCCTTTTATATGCATGTCTCTATAGGACACAGGCCACACAGTAAGATCACAGCTGCACTGTGGGCCCCTCGCATTGGGAAGGTGCAGCAGTGCTCTGTGCACTGGAATCTAAATGATCTAATAGACTCATCACATGGATGTCATCTTTGGTTGCAGACTCTCATAGAGAATGTCAGTTGTTCATTAATGAGGTTGTGTTAGTGTGTAAACACCCACGCAGGCTCCAACACGCTTACACTTTTGAACCATTATGTGCACACATGCACACACATCACAGAGCGTAATTCCCGCTCATTCGGCCTTGAACAAAGTGGCTCGTGTTTGGAAACATCTAAACGCATGTTCATGTTCAATCCGCTGCAGACAGAACAACATTAAAACCGCTTCAGCAATAAAAATTAAAGTTGTCTGGTGTTGATTTGAAAGCTGTCCTCTGAAGATCAAGACAGCTTTGACATTCATTTCAGCTCCTCTTGTAGTCTCTAAACATCTAAACATTTAATTACGTTGCCTTTGCATATCTTCAGAGGGCACTTTGTTCAGTTTTAGCAAGGATGATAGTTGGCAGGTAAAGTGTCATCTTTTCTTGGCTTTTTTACATGTTAACAAGGAAAATGAATTTATCATTTGTGCAAACAAGATGAATGCCTACCCCCCTTCCTCCCCACCCTCCTGCTCCTCCTTGCATCAAAACATCATTACAGTTTGTTTCTTAAGTTCTAGGGAATTTCTTTGCTGAAAAGGGGAATTTTAAAGATTAAACCTTGCTCTTGCTTGATGCTGAAATAGGTCACAATCTTGCTTTTTGTGGTACAAACCTGTCAAAAGAAATTTAACTCTGACATGATGCACCATTTATTGCAACATAGATTGTTAATTTGGCTTCACACCAATGTTTTTTTTCCTCACACGTCAATAATACTATATAGTCTCAGATCCGGTGCTAAATATACCTAAAACAAATGACGCAATCGCTGATATTGGCTAGATTTGCTCTACTTTTTTTTTTCAAAAAAGTATAAATAAGTTGGCACTTTCACCTTGGAATATCTCTTCCCTCGTTTGAAGTGTTCAGTCTTCAGCGATTCCAGTGTCAGCACATACTGAGGATAACCTCAACTGGAGACTTTTGTTTTCTGTTATACAGTGAGAAGCTGTCTCCTCCAGACCCAACATTTACTTTTCCATTCACCTGAGGTCAAGAAAATATGTTGACACTTTTGACACACGGTGAGACCCTTAAGAGATAGTTTCCTGACCCATCTTGAAATCCCAACTCATAGTTTTAAAGCAGAGGACTTGAGCACTTTGCTCTACTTGCTTCCTCACAGAGCCACAGACGAGAAGTGTGGGGGTATCAACCAAAAACTCAACAATCTCCAAGTGGCAAACCTCTGAATGTGGCTGGTCAGTTTGACTAATGAAGCCACGTTTGATGCAATATTTGCGTTTGGAAAGTTCCTGAGTTTCTACACCTCTTTCTTATTTTCTCCTCCATTGGAAGCCAGTGTGAGGACGCACATTGACACACACTGCCAAAGGAGAGAGACCCTAACAAGATTTTCAACCTTTCCTTTTGATTGCAGATGAGCTAAATACATTGGTATGCATGAGGGGGAAAAAACCCTCAGAAAAGGTGTCTTTTACCATAGATTCATTTTCTCCCAGTCCTAGTCCCTGTTATGGCTGAAATTGCCTTATGTGTGATTGTGAGTGTGAATAAGCCTTTCACAGCATTATTTTTATTCAAGCTGTTCCTAGGCAAACCTACAGGCAGTTCCTTTTGGGTCTGAAATGACGCTTAGGGGCCCACTCAATCTAATATCTAATGTGGCTGCGAGTTAAAAAGGAAATGCATATTGAATGTCAGGATTTATCACCACTTTTAATGGTCCAGACCCCTTTATATCATTTATAAAACCTCTTTCCATAGGTTTCCTTCCAAATGAGCCCTGCTAATTTCATAGGCCACGGTAATGGCAGCATTTTGTCGGCAAAGCATGGAGACATAACCTGCATAAGACATAAAACCACCTGTGCCCTCTTCTACCTGGGTGCAAGACAGACTTTAGCATTTGCAAATAGGAATATTCTTTCCTCAAATATTTTTATTCTTAAATACAAGACGATATCAGAATACATACATAAGTCATATATCCTTTGAGTCAAATTTCACCTTAGGCTTCGGTATTACAGTTAAGGTTCTGCAGTGACCTAGCTAATTTGCACTTGAATAGAAAGACACTGATGCAAATGGAGAATATACTGAGAGGATAACATGTGGCAGTGGCTTGTTAATAATACATTTGTCTGCCAAACAAATAAATAGACGCGCAACACAGACAAACATCAGTCACAGAACCGCCTCTGTGAACAGGCCCATCCCTGAAGAAAAGGGGGGAGAAGAGAAAGACAGAGAAAGTCTGTTTATTCCTTCTGCCACAGCCTGCAATATCCATACTGCTGAAACACGCAATTCCCCAAAGAAAATACAACCTCGTCCAAGCCCACCCCTCAGCAACCCCCCCACCCACCCACCCGCTACCACAACCACACACAGACAGTAGGCAACACAGAGCCAGGCAGCACAGGCTCATATGAACAACTCCTTGATGTGATGGTTTCCAATACATCATCTGTCTACACATTAGATTCAGGCGCAGCAAGCCTGAGAGAAAGCATCCTGGACCTCAGCGCCTAACCAGTTTAACTACATTCATTAGAATGGGGGGAAAACTGTGCCTCAGCACAACTAGCTGGGGTGGATGAAAAAACACACACACTGAGAATTGTTGATCTTTTGAATCAGACACACACACACACACACACACACACACACACACACACACACACACACAGAGAAATATATGCACTTGTGTTGCATGTGCAAAGTGACAAACATGCAGCCATACAAAGCAGCAGCAGCAGCAGCAGCAGCAGCAGCAGCAGCAGCAGCAGCAGCAGCAGCAGCAGCAGCAGTATGATTATTTTTACAGGTGTGGGTGTGGATTCTGCTTATGGTAATTTTCTAGATCATTTGGAAGGGATATAACACTGGGTTTAATAAGGTTACATTTCTTGCCTCTGTAACTGGAAATAGACAATCACCAACCACAGCCAGGGAGCCAATATATGTCATATTGCTAATGGAAACCCATACATAACTCAATATTTGAGGGATTTCATTCACAGTTTGTTTTCTGAGCACGTGAGTCCAACCAGACCATAAATCAGGTGTCACGTGTTGCAAGTTTTTTTTTTTTTTTTTTTAATCTTACATGTCTGGATATTTGTAATAATTAAAAGTGTGCTTTTTGCAAAAGGTACTGTGAAACAAGGTGAAAAAAAACCCAACACATCTTATGATGGGGTTATACCAGCCACAATACCCGTCATCATATTGATATATTGATGTTCAGACCCATGAGTACTCAGTAGTCATTACTAAATTATTACATGGGTTCTCAGTAGTCATAGGTCGGACCACACCCATGTTTGAACGTGGCCTTCATTTTGATCTCAACTACATACCTGTAAAGTTTCATTACTGCATCTTGCACCGTTGTGAAACTGTATATTCCTTGTATCCTTGTATATTGGAAATACTTAGCAAAACGTGTCAATACTCGGATAAGTTCCAAGTTGACCACATGAGGAAGGTCAGACATACTGAATAAATGTGACATTCACCTGTTTTGCCAAACTCACTTGTCTCATGTCATGTGATCCTTTGCATCATAACACACTGGTTTGTAGCTGGTGTGATTCCATTACAAGATGGTCTGTGGTTTGACCTAATGTCTAAGGCCGGACAAGAATCATTGAAAAAGGGATACAGTGACCCCTGACTTAAAATGAATGTTGGCCAGGGGCATAAAGTAGGTGGTCCAATGGCCCCTTCCCTTCTTTCTACCCCTACTTCCAGCATTCTTCCTTGGACCACTTCCATCTTCAAACTCAGCCTTCATTTTGATCTCAACTGTACACCTACAAAGTTTCGGGACTGCATCTTGCATGGTCGCAAACAAGTGGCAACCTCCGGCACTGAAAAATGAAGCCAATGCAGAAGACTGCAGTTCCTCAAATGGCCCCTTGACACTGGCTCCAAAGGTGAGTTGATTGCATAGACCCCATGTTAAAATTCTTATCTTTACAGCAGAAATAAATTACAGTCTGGTTCAAAAACATTTTTGCTCTCTGCAGTTAATTTCCTCATTCATGACAACTTTATGGGGGGGGGTGGATTTTTATGTAACTCTCGCGTTATATTAAAGCTTAAAGTTATGCATAATGGTAGGCAAGGCCACTTTGAGTGACAGCTAGCTAATTTTCAGCAACCAGCCTTCATTCAGCCTGCATCAGCTACATCCACGCTCTACCTCTTTGCCCAGTTTTGGATTAGCCGCGAAATTGGAGTCAGGCACTGCCAAGATGGCGAGAGCCAGAACCACTGTCACAGAGCTTTATCATGGCTCTTCAGAAACGTATGTGTCATGTGACAGAGACTACGTCCATGTTTTATTCAGTTTATGGTTGTGATGCCATCACGCTCTCAAAATCTGCCCACAGACACGCAGACATATGAACAGCCTGCAGAGTGCTCCAAACCACTTCTGTGGTAGTTCCCACAACAGTGGGTGTCTCCAGACCTACATTTTCACATTTTGTAATGATGACACACACACACACACACACACACACACACACACTCAGACTCACAAGGTGGAAACAATACCAAACGCTGTTGTGCTATACCTACCAATACCTGTCACCAATCACCAATAGATCTGAAACCTCAAACCGTCAAAAGCATGTCAAACATTTGTGTGAGGCTGACGAACATCTCATGAGATCCCTGTCTCCCTACAAATGTCAGTGGAATTAACCTCTTAACAAACCTGTATAATCCGCCCAAAACACCTATCCACGGCATACCCAAAGAACATATAAAGCTCTTCGTGAACCATTTGAACTGCATGCATATTTTTGGTCTCTTTTGAAATTTAACACTGCAGCTTTATCTCCAGCATTTGGAATAACTGTAAGTGCTACACATTGAAGTAGAAGGTTTTTTATTTCTGCCTGCATATTTTTTGCAAATACATGCCTGCAGATGACTATTTCTGGGCCTTATTAGCTGGAAAACACAATGGAACCACAGCATGAAGCTTTACCCTAGTCCAAGTTCAATAAAAATTGATAATGATACAACCGAAGATACATGTTTTCCAAACAATATATCTAGGCATTCTCCATTTACTATATTTATCTGGATAACTACTTATATTTACATTTAGGCAAACACCATTTAAGGCATCTGCATTTATATTTAGGCTATCTATAAGTATATTAAGGATATCTCTTTTTATATGAAGGTCATTTATTATATTTATCATTTCAAGCCCTATGTAAAATCCCTATTTGCGCTGAATTCCTTGTTTTGTGGCTGTAAATTACCCAGTGAAGCAGCATTTTTTGGGGAATTTTTTTGGTTACATGAAGCGCCAGTGATCTGCACGATAGATTGCAATTGGCTCAATTCTTTACATAAAAGAAGAGAACAAGGCACTTTCTTTCAAAGCAGATTCACGTTGGCTATTGCAGGTTGTGGACATGACATGGAAGAACCTATTTTGTCAAGGGAGGTATCAGTCAGAAGGTCAGAGTGCAGCAGCCCTTTCCATACCAACATATTGCTTTCGCATACATGCTTACTAGAGGAATAATGGAGAAAACATGGAAGATTAACATGTCTGCCAGCTAATAAAAAATGATAAAACATCTTTCTGTGGATTATTATAGTATTTCGGACTACATATGTAACCCCCTGGGTTATTTTGTTAACAAAAACCTAGGCTATTTCCTTGGTTTATCTGTTAAACCATATTTTGGATAAAATCTGCTTAAATGTCAATTTCGTTAAAAGTTATGTGATTTACTACTGACACCGAATGCATCATCATGCGTTTCTCTACATTTTGCAACGTGGAGAGCTGTTAGAACCTAAAAGCTAGTTTGCATCTTACGCTGTTTGCTTGCGTCCATTTCTAATTAGTCAATCAAGAGGCAACGTCAAGTTCCTTGGTTTCTGATTGGTTAGGGGCGGGATAACTGAGGGCAAGGGTGTATGAGAACACGCTGTGTTTTGGTCTGTTGGAGTAAGGTCAGATACAACGATTTGATATTCAGTTCGTCAGTATATGGTCTCTGAACTTACTGTCGCTGCTTTTGTGAGTTGAATGAAGAGTATTAAGACTGTAAGAGTTAGCATGAGCATTCAGCTAACATCAAGCTAACAGCTGAACTAACATCGAGCTAGCACGAGGCAGCCTTTAACGTCATTATCCTGGAGGCTAGCCACCACGCTTCCATCAAGTAAGCTTTTTCGGACATTGAACTGTATTAACCGAAGTGCTAGCCGTTAGCTAGCACTCGAGAGGAGATCAGCGACCGTAGGTGAGGAAACCAGATTGCGCACTGGGTGACTAGGTGGGCTCAGTTGCATCTCCAGCGATGAGGAATGAGAGACTGACTTTTCTCCATGTTGCCGGGGATCATGCTTGGGAGCAGTTTTCTTCAGGGAGCCAGGACTTCTGTCAATCGCATGATGAGCCGCTCTCCGGAGACATTAGTCCAGAGCTAATACCGATGGTGAGTAGCCCACTTCTCGGCCACATTTGGCGGCAGACATCAGGCCTGCAATGGTGCTTGATTAACAGTATCATTGCCGGCATTTTTATTTTGTCTAGTAAAGTGTGGGCCTTGTCTAGTAAAGTGTGGGCCCTCAATTTTTTATGTGTATTGTTATTGTTAAACATTGGGTTTGGTGATGTTTTTTAAGTGCTGTTAATGCACATTTGCTATACATAAGAGTAGTTTGAGTTTTATTGTGATTTAATGTGCCTTTCATCCTCGTTATTGAGTAATATTAAGGTGGATGGTATTTCAAGCATCTTGTGGTAGTTTTACTAGTCATAAGTTTGTTAGTTGTTGCTGTCATTTGTGCCTGTTTTTGTGATTGTATCAAGAAATGGTTTGCTTCAATTGAATCTTAGCTCTCCCACAATGTACTGTATGACTACATCTTAAATATAGTCGTTGTGCACATAGACTGGTGGAGGACTTAGCACAGATAGCCCACAGACATGCCATAGATTATTGCATTCATACAGTGATGGCATGTGGAATATGTACAACTCTATGAAACCTGTTGTTCTGCTCTGGTGGAGACGTGCGCTGTTTGGTTGTAACTCTCTTTATTGCTTTATAAGTGCAGACAGCTACCCCTTTCAGACTGCATATGAGCAATTCAAAAGCTATCTATTTTAATACGACACAAGGTACAGTAATAATGAGTATCTGGAGAATCAGAGGTAAAGGAACACATGCGGTCGATATTTATTTTATCCCCACATACAGAGGTGGCAGGTTTTTTTTTTGTTTTTTTTAATGTTTGGTATCGTGTGGGCTCTTACCTACATGAGAACCAGATTTAGTTGAACTGAGAACCTTTCACAACATAGTCAAACAATGAAAATGACATTAATGTATGCAAAGAGGATACTTATTATCCCCCTGACACAGGAGGTGTTCATCAGTCGCCAAAGTTAGGTTACATCTATCAGCCTGTCAGAAGGAGCTTCCTCGCCTTGTGGAGAGTGATGCTTGTTACGGCATGTTTTTAGTGTACCATATATAGGTCTAACATCAATCTGTGGGCATTGGATCCAAATTAATCTTCATAAAGCAAAAGCTGCATGAATATTTGAATATCTGACAATAGATTGCTTGTAGAAAGAAGCAGGAATTAAGCACTGCATTCTAATTATTAACATCAATACCATGGACATATAAACTAACAGAGTCTACAATATAGAGGCCTTATAAGGAAAGATGTTGGCTGACTGGTTTAGATTGTCCAGTTAGGTTACTACCAGTGACAAAACTAAGCTTGAATGCTGTTTTGTTGTTTGAACACACAAGTGCCAATACTAAGCGGGCTGCGCAGTCCTGCACAATCATAGTTCTGCAGCTAACAAGACAGGCAGCCGGCGATGAATTACAGGTGCTGCTCATAGTCTTCACACCATCTGTCATCATTCACTGCAACACATCTGTACACCAGTACCAAACATATAGCATAGTGCTGAAACTGTACACAGGATTTCTTACCATGTGGAAAACCTCAGGCATCATTATTTCTGTCTTTAATAAGCTGTTGTCTAGGACCCCTGGATGATGCTGCCGTTTAATGATGATACCAGCTCTCCACTTTCTCCATACACTGCCTCTACCTGCTTCTGGAGAATTGTTTACGGACACATTGACAGTGACACCTATGGTGGTATTTTAGACAATGAGATAAGTTATGAAACATAGGGGATTATCTAGAGGATTTAACAGATATTGCAGCTAAACCTGGAAATTTAATCGTGTCCTGGAACTCATTAAAATATACAAGTGCTTTTGTCATGTGGACACGCATTTATTGGCAGATTTTAGGTCCCGACCCATAGTACCAGCATGCAGTAAAGTACACAATACTCAGAGGAATTGTAAGTGAAAGCAGAAATAGGAAGGATTTAAGGAGCCCATGTATTTCTCAATAAAATATTTTATAGGGAAAAGATCAATTTCCAGAAAGTAAGTGTCATATCTTTTCATTGGACTTGGAATTCATGACATTATACCTTGCATATACTTTTTAGGAATTCCAGTATTGACAAATTGCAGGCTGCTGCAGGTCAGATCAATGCCTCGATGGAAGAGGAAATAAAAGCCTGAGCATGTCAAGCTCAGCTTATCATAAACATATGGATGGAGAGCCTTGGTGGAGGGATTGAACTGAACCTCTGTTCATCTGAGTTTCTCCACAGCCTCAGGCATCATGGGGGACCTTGAGGAATGCTACAGGCACGTTTAAGGGTGAAAAAAAAGAGTGTTTCAGTAGGTTGGAGAGTTGAAGTCAGTCTGCAATAAGTCCACTGCAGCGATGATGAAAATTCATCTCACTGTCAATAATCACCTTCATTTTCCCCCACCTGACACAAGAAGCTCAAGGAGGGAATTGAAGGGAAATGAAGGTCATTTTAATGCTAGAACACATGTTTTAATTTATATTAATCATGGGAGCATTCAGAATTAGTAGCACAGTCCTTCATCTTTTTCTTTGTCTCCAAATCCACATGATGCACATTACTGTTCCGGGGTCTGGAGTCTTTGGTCACAAAAGCTTGATGCATTTCAGTCAGATGGCTGAGAGGCCCACTCTATACTTCTCAATAGTCTTCAATGCTTTTAGGTTGTAGAAAGTCTTCTTTGCAAATAGGTGTTTTTTGTTTGTTTGTTTTTTATATGGTTTGCAAAAAAATGTTTTTTACATCAGGAACAAAACACCGTACAAAGACTCAACCAGAGTGACAACTAAAAAGGCAGACAAAGAAAAAGATACCTCTGAGCAACAGTTAGATAAGAAATAATAAATCAGTCATTGGTAAAAGAAACAGGAAACTTGGCATCAACATCTGTGCAGATTTAAATAGGAACAGTTCCCTGTTTTAGTGTCATCTGCACAATAAATACCAATAACAAGCTGGAATTAACAGGTGTGTCGCTTTAGCTAAGCTGTTCTTAAAACTTCACAACAGAAATAAAAGTTTTGTTTCGGGTTAGCACTGCTAGAAGAGACCACAGAATATCCGCTGAACATACATTGAACTTTGTTTTTACTAAATATATGCTTATTCTGAATTTGATGCCTGCAACACGTTCGGGAGGTCTGGACTGCAGCAGGCCAACCAAGTACCTGAAGAAGAAGCCACTCTGTTGGAACATGTGCAGGATGTGACTTGGTGTTGTCTTGCTGGAATATCCAGGGACATCCTGGAAAAGACGTTGTCTTGATGGCAGCATATGTTGCTCCAAAGCCTGTCTGTACCTTTCAGCATTACCGGTTGCCTTCACAGATGTGCAAGTTACCCATGTCATGTCCGCTAACACACCCCTATACCAGAATCCACAGATGCTGGCTTCTGTACTTTGTGCTGGCAACAATCTGGACTGTCCTTTTCCTCTTTAGCTCAGAGGACATAATGTCCATGATTTCAAAAACAATCTGAAATCTGGATTCATCAGACCACAGCACTCTTTTCCACTTTGTGTTAGTCCATCTCAGATGAGCTCAGGCCCAGAGAAGTTGGCTGTGTTTCTGGATGTTGTTGATAAATGGCCTATGTTAGCATTTATAAATGCAGCAACGAACTGTGTTTACGACAAGTGTTCCCGGGCCCATGTAGTAATATCCTCATGTCTGTTTTTAATGCAGTGCCTAAGGGATTGAAGGTCATGGGCATTTCTCCAGATTCTCTGGATCTTTTGATGATATTATCAATTTTAAACTATGAAATTCCAACATTACTTGCAGGTGTGCATTGAGAAATGTTGCTCTGTTGGACTGTTGGACTACTTGCCCATGCAGTTTTTCACAAAGTTCTGATCCTCACTCCATCGTACACCTGAGCCTTTCGTGGATACCCAATCATGACACAATCACCTGTTACCAATGAACCTGTTTACCTGTGGAATGTTCCAAACGGGTGTTTTTGGAGCATTCCACAACTTTCCCGGTTTTTAGTTGCTCCTGTCCCAACATGTCTGAAACATGTTACTGCATCAAATTCAGAATAAGCAGATATTTACAAAAATCAACAAAGCTGATGAAGTCAAACATTAAATATAAGAGATTTCAAATCAAATGTTATATATATAGCACTTTTCTTACATATTAAAATGCAACACAAAGTGCTTTACAACAGTTAAAAACAATATAAATGAAAACAGAACAACAGTGAAAACCCATCCCTCCCACTCTCCGTTTGTACTAACACACACCCTCAACTACATGCACGCGCACACACACACACACACACACACACACACACACAGACATTCTCACCACAGACAGTAGAGAGAATAGCGATTTAATTGAGTACATGTCAAAAAAGATTAGCAAATGATCACTGGCCTGTGAATGGGCTCATGTTTACTCTTTGTGTTCTATGGCTCAAGTTCACATTGGCTCAGATAACATGTTTAAAGGATGCGTTAGAGCCAATCCACTTTGGGGAGAACCTTGTGCAGGATCAATGCTGGCATACTGATGAGCTTTGCTCAGGTGTTGCCAGAGGCACCATGATAATGGTCAGAGCATGCAGAATCATTTCATGTGCACTGATAGTTCAGGAGGAATTAATGAAATACACACCAAACCACACATGCTCACGCTGCACACGAGCTTGTCATTGGTAACGCAGTAACATCATACTCCAGAGTGAGAGTTCAGAGCCACTTTCTCCATCCAGGAAATTGAACACAGAGCTCACAACTGACCCCGAGACTGCAACTCCAGAGCGGCGAGCCCTCCACACCGAGCACAAACACAGAGGTGCTCTCCACAAAGTGTACAATCCCGCGCTGAATTTCATCATTTTGAATATTTTAATATTCAGGACATTCAATAAAAACTTAATTCAGAATTATTTAAAACCATTTAGAATTACATGACAGCAGAGCGGCAGAGTGCTTAGGAAACCCATTTTGTTCTGACGCTCGTGTCTGGTTCGTGTTGAGATTTGCCCAATCACAGTCCCTCCCCATCCACTCTGCCCCAGTTCTCGAATAGTCCCCATCTGGTTTGACAATCTGTTTTGATGGAAATCAGTTGTTTTTTTTTTTTTCTGCTCTTCTCTCATCTCCACTCTCTGCTCTTGCGGTTTTTACTTGAAGTTTCCCTGCGATCACGGCTCAGAAGCTTCAGATGAAACTTGGGCATGATCACAGCCTCTCTTGCGTCGCCACCAGTGCCTCGCAGTGCTCGCCTGCCCCGTGGGAATACGGCCTTGTACAATAAGATCCCTTAAATTTCACCTAAAATAGGGCTGTGAGATTACTGGGATGGAAATCTAAGTGTTCGGTCTCTGTGCCACTGTAAAAAGAGGCTTTTTTACCATCTGTTAATTTTTAAAATCTAGATTTTTTTTTTTTTAATGGGCTGTTTCATCTTATTCATCTTACAAGACCATTAGTCAGGCTAATGGTCTTGCAGATCTTTATAGGAGCTGGATGATGTGTTCTGTTTTATCTCCTTTTATCTCAATTTCTCTGAAATACAGATGGTTTTCATTGTTCTCTTAAATAGCTAAGTGATTGACAAGTTAGCTCCTGACACTTTCATCTCTCTATCTCCCCTCATCCCAAAAACACAGGATGAAATTATGATACAGCTTACTCATTGTTACACTGAATTGTCTCATCCTGTTTAGTTTTGTCTGGATTTAATACTAAATAAATGCTGAGGGAACATAAAGGTTAAAAAAGCACAAGTTAATGCACCAAAAACAGCGCTAAATTTCAGCTGGCAGGAAAGTTTTTATCAGTTCTGCATACCTTTGGATGTCAGTGTTGAAAGAGTAAACACAGTTAAGAGAGTCAGCAAGAAAACAAGAGAGGGGAGTCGACTCCCCCTCATCGCCCCTCCCTCCTCCATCTCCATGGAATAACTGTGACTACCATCACAAACTCTGTCTCTGTCAACAACTGCCAATGCATCTTCAGACGGTAAATCGTGATCAACGTGGAGAAACTCTACCCAGGCAGAGAGGCGAGGAAGCAGAAGAAACAAGGTTTTTTTTTTTTTTTTTTTTCGCGGCATTGTGAATATTCTTTTGTGTCCTGCTTTCCTACTCCTGCCTTTTATATTGCAAAGTTTTGGAGTGTTTTTAAATGCAAAGGTGGTGTGCTTTTTCTACTCCCCAAGTGCATTCCCATCCCAAAACACTTCTGTATCTATCTCTTCCACCCCCCTCGTCTCTCCCTCTCTCCTCTTTCACCCTACACTTCTTGATTTTCTATCTCCCACAGGTTCATCAGATGATACCACTGCCTCGATGTTCTTTTCTTCCCTCCTTCCCATCTCTGCACATATAATTTTTTGGGGTCTGACTTTACTTCAAAGAGGTTTTAAGGCAAGTGGTTCTACCTTTCCTGTCTTTCATCCGAATGCGCATGAGGAGGATACAGCCAGCTGCTCAGACTGAGCCTCTGTGCATTGAGACAATAGAAAAGCCTTGCAGTCTACTGCTGTCGAACCCACACATATACAGGACATATACACATGTGTGCAAAGACATTCAAAAACCTCTCCAGTTGCATATTTCTGGCGTTTTTTTGGCACTGCTTTTATACATCTAAAGAAAAGGAAAGCCAGCTTTCTTTTAGTCACTTCTTAGCCTCCTTCAAGCCTCATATGCTGAGGAACAGAGGGATGGGGGTGATAACACACCACACATGAACCTTGAAACATGTCCTACATCAAAAGATTCTGTTCTCTTCTGTATTGAACCCCTCAGATTCTTAGAACACAGTAAAACTGTTGAGTTAGCGGTGGGCAGAAAGGAATAAAAAGAGCGCTTGATCCATGTTCGGCAGTGTGGGCTGTATTTAATCCTTGCCACAGACTATACAAGAATCCTGTTATATTCTTCAAAATAGCAGGATTTTTAGGGTGGCGCTTCCACCGGTCCCACCCCCTTTCTTTCTCAACTGTGTATCCTCCTTCATGGGTTGTCCCAGGTGTTCCTGCGTTTATGTGATTTAATAATCCAAAAGAAAGTGCAGAGGAAGAAAGGGAGTCCTCGTGGCCACTCCCTGCACCCTCAGGCTGCTCTTCTTTTATCTCAGATTGTACTTCCTTTGCTCCACAATGTGTGTGATGCTATTCTTTACTTCTCTGCTGTATAGGCTGTTTCTGTTCAACTAACAACAGTCCCCTGGTGAATCAAATCAGGAGATTATAAGAACATTCAAAGAGACCAAATTGGCTTCCAGGAGAGCTTAAATCAATCTAAACTTAAGATTGCAGAGAAAGAAGCCTTTGGGATATTTGTGGAAAGAAGGGAGATCTAGACAGGGAGGGTGGTGGTGGAGGAAAGGAAGGAAGGGAGGGAGGGTGAGAGTAAACCCAGGCTGTTTTTGGGTAATATGAGCATGAAATGCCACAGCATCAATTACTGAATGATTGAGGGCAATCTGACTGTGTGTGCTGCCATTCAGCAGGAGAGAGGAGGATATAATGGATAAACAGTGATTATGCCAAGTCCAGATTGAGAATGTTCATATTTACAGTGTGACACTGGGACAACAACAGCTGTATTACTGCCTGTCATTTCTGCAATATGTATTTCATAGCAGCATGTCTCCAATTACCTCCTTCTTATACAGAGCACAATACAGTGAATCCTGCCGAGCGAAGCTGATAGACTGTGGGCTTTTCAGGAGCGCTATTGTCATTCATCGCTTTGTGTTCAGTTCAATGAGTAAGATGTTGACTTATTTTCTCTTAATGGCTAACTGATTGACCCGTATGCCACATTACTACAGCAAGTCATGGTTTAATACGGTATCTGTCATTGAAATAATGCTTTAAATCTGCCTCATTTCTGCCTGAAATCCTGAAAGGACAGCTTTCATCTGCCAGAAGCCAAAACTTACACCATCCCACCTCTGTCTCCCTCTGTTTCTGTCTTTGTCTCCTTTTCTGTCTAACCCACCACCCCCTGCTTAGTTAAGCTTGCTAAGTGATAGGCCATGGCAGGGGCTGCTTCGTTCAAAAGACAGGCACATCATTAGGGAGCTGAAGAGTGCAGTTCCTGGCCCCAGGGGAGGGATGACAGTCCATCACCGCCCTGGGGCTTACCTTACTTTGGACTATGGAAATCAAAGATGGTGCTGTGAAATTTGAATAGAATAGGATGAAATACTCACATTGCTTTCTTTTTTTTTCCTCGTCCAGAAATTCTGTTGTTGGAGGAGAGGTAAAAAAGCTCAGAGCATTTTGAAGTGATAATGATAAATCATTGAGTGAAGGCCAGGCCACTTCACAGTGAAAGCATACCTTTGAGGTGAGCAAATAAATGAAATTTGAGTAAATGAGGAAATGCTTGTGCCACACTCAGCCAAATGTGTCTTAGTAGGAATAATATATTGATAATTCACAAGACCTTTAACTCCACAGACTGTTATATTCCTCCACGTGTCACAGAGGAAGACGAAATAAACAAACCTTTTGATTGTCTTACAAGGATTGCCTTGAGTTAGCGTGGTTCAGCGTCTCTCTGGGTCTCTGTTGTTGCCTTGTTCTGTCACTGCCGTAGTTTTACTCAAGCTTCTGTAAGGTACAGTACGGATCTGCCACTATTCATGCCAAACAAAGACTGTAATTTCTGAGTGAACTGCAGCACCACAGAGAGCACAAGTTTGGATCACAGACCTTGAATCACGTTGCTATTGTATGGCTCCCTTCACTCCAATTACTCAAAGCACTTACTGGAGAGGCTCATACATATGCAAATATCTTGGATATGAGAATGTAAGTGCATGTGTTGGTAATGCTTTGCAATAAAGGTACACAAATCCCTGAGTAGTTGGCTTAGCAAATGATAAAACATATGGGTGTTGATATCAGTGGAAATGTGATCGGAATATGATGACTTTTTCTTAATTTCTGCACTCTGGTTTGTGCTATCCATAAACTACTGCTGCACTCACAGTTAGAACTCATGCTGCTTGGCAGTGTGATAGGATTATGCACTACTTGACTTGAGCAGACGCATTCGTAAATAAGGAAATCGTGATGTAATCGTACATTCCTGATGATTTCAGCGTGATGCGCACAAAATATGAACAATAAAATCTAAAGAAAAACAAACCTTAGCTTTTGCTTATGTGCTATTTAACACATAATTACAAATGTTGTTTTCCCAGCTGCTGTGTAACGCACTCAGGCGCTTATGTAGTCAAGTGGCTGGAGGATAAGGCTGGTGATACTGTAACAGTATTGTCTGTGTAGCCAAAGCCTGAAAACTACTGAAGACAAAAAAATGACCAAACTGTTGCAGCGGGTGACATGTTTTTTCATTACAATGAACAGGGGTGCAGTAGTTTATCTCGAGCCAGCCCCACATGCACCCCACATTCTCACCACTGAACCAAATATATATTAATCCATGGCTGAAAATAAATAAATAAAAACACTAATTACTCCTCTTTGACTCATTTTTGCTGAAACTATAGTGCCCAGCTGTTCCAGGAAATTACTTGTCTTTTTATTTAATGAAAGTATATATTTATGACTCCTTTTTGATCCATAGATTTAAATTTGCCATCAGAGTGTCACAAAGAGGGTGAGGAAGTTGGAAAATAGTGACATTAACACATTGTTGGTTTTGGTCTTTTCATGGAATTTGTTGACAAAAATAAAAATTTAGAATAATGTTCCGTTATGCAAATGCATTTACTGTATGGCTTCAGGACATGGTGAAACAATATGATTTGATAAGGCTAAGTTGCTAACACGATATTACAATAAAACCCAGTTTATTCTTGCATACATGGCAAAGCAGTTTACTGCAGGGTCATCTGATCATCTACACACAAATTTTATTGTTAGCTCGTACATAACCTTCGAATGCCTTTTGTACAAACCAGTATTCAGCTGCATGTTTAAGTAACCCTTTTGCCTTTGCTTGCGTCACATGAATGCTTCCTCCTTCCCTTTACTGTTTCCCAGCATTTAATTGAAACATGCCACTGAAAAGATAACCCATTACTCGCATTTTTCTGTTGATTTCAGTGCATGAAACCTGAACAAAAACAGCAGGACATATCACCTCTTCTGCTAAGAGTTTTTTTTTTTATTTAATTTTTTTTTTTTGCATCCTCTGCCATAAAGTTGGCAAGCTGCAAACAGTATATATAATATTGATTTCAGCTTCAAGGGAGATGTTCAGTGGATTCAAAGATCTGAAGTGATCATTAGACAATGCATCATTACCATAACATTGTATAATCATTTAATTTTAGTTCTGCAGAAACAAGTTCTTAATTATTCATGATAACATACGCAAATGTTTTCAGTTCACGCAGACTATACCTATACTTTAATGTATGCATACCACAGCAGCCTACAGACATGAGTACACATGGTAATTTAACAAGGTGAGCAAAGATACACAGACAGCAGGCATATACGTATGAATGTTGCTATCTTCCACCACTGTTTCTTGATTTAAAACATTTTTCTGTGGAGCAGTGGGGATTAAAGGCACCCCCATAGTGTGATCCATTTTGGCTCCTAAACAGAAATATGGTGTCTGGGCGGTGTTCTGTCTGCCTGTACACATGGGAGTCTTTGTCAATGCTAATTGGCCAACCTACCGACCAGTGAAGTGAAACACAGCTTCCCAAACACATCACGCGTTGTTTGTTGAGTGAATCCAAATGGTACTGTGCCTGTGGCACTGTGGAAGCCACTGGTAGCCCCAGGATCAAACAGGGGAGTTTAACCTGTAATTTCACAACTATATGCGGCACACTGGTCATTGTGGAAGTCGTCAGTTCACTGATTGCAGGTTGTAGGGGAAGAAAAGCCCTACCGGCTCCCCAGCTCCTTCACTAATAGCAAAATCTCAATTCCCTGACAATCAATTTATCTCAATTTATTGTACATTGTTTCCATGGAGAACCTATTAGCACATTAGCTGTGTGCTCATTCTAACTGCCTCAAAACACAGTGAGAATAGATTCCTCTCAACTATCTTGTGGTACTCATTGTAACTGTTGGAAGCTGCTGGTTGGTGGTAAGACAGCAAATGCCCCCATTTAATGTCTAGTGATTCTTTCTGTGGCATTTTGCCTCCTCCTGTTGTCTCGCCTCTCTTATTAACATGCACTTAAATTCCCTTTGTTCTCTCAAGTGCTCATTAAAGAATTCAGTGCCTTCTGATGTCTATAGTTTTACATAATTAGAACCCAAGAGGGTTCCACATGTGCACTAAAGTTCTCCATTTGTTTTACTCTGCATTAGAGGAGCAATTTGTTTAATTTCTCTGGAGTTTAACCTTGCTGACTGTGATGGAAAAGCACCTGCAAATCTTGTGTTCAGTCAGATCACTGGTGAGAAAACACGACTTGCGAGTATTGTTTTCCTGTAGTGTCTGCAAAATATTATATATCCAAGGCAGTTTTATATATTAGAATTTACAATATGAAAGAGTCATGTCATTGAAATTATTCATTTGTTTTCAGCCTGGTTCTGTAAGGTTCTATCTCTGAGCCAATCAGCACGTGTGCACAAGAGGACCAATCAGGCTCTGCTTCTTTGTCATGTCGCCACACTGCTAGTGGAAGAGATGATGTCAGAAAATGTTAGAAGAAACCCCAGGATTGAGGATGTTATTGATGGTTTTGTGAGGGACAGCGGTGCAAAAACCATACAAGTTGAGTCTTTAAATTTTTTTTTTTTTACTTCTTGCTGAGGAGATTTTTGAATATCTACCACACTAGCCAGCTAATGCTAGCTTTAGCTTGCTTCCTAAGGCTAGTCCTGCAGCTAATGCTAACACAAAGAGGCTGGCACTACCTCATCTCATTAGCAGTTCACCACAATAGCTGTTTACTGTCAAACCCAAAAGAAATGTATGCAAATTTGTCCTTGAATAACTTGTCTAATAACCAACCATATTCCTACCTAAAATTGACCTCTGCTTCACACAAAATATTAGCACTGACCTGTACACTTAACCAACGATGTTTTGTTTTGTTTTTGAATAAGAAAACCTATTTTATTCCAAACAGAAAGAGAGTTATTAGAATTAAAATGCTCTATCTGTATTTGACTTATTCCATTCATAGATTTGATAGGCTGTTGTTACTGTACTTTTAGTATACATGTAGGGTGTCTGTCATCTCCATATATGAAACAGATTTGTCCCACATATTATTTTTGCTATGGGCAAAAGCTTTGAAGCCTAATATCTCAAAACAGCTCGAAACACAGACAGAACCGTAGAGTTTCAAGGTGGCGACAGGCTGTCACCACAGACACTGAGTCATACTACGTCCAGCTGCCAGGCCTTTTGTGCTATGAAGGGAACTGGGAACTCTGCAGATTTGTCCCCTAGGAGCCTTTCATTTCCTGAGCCAATATTGCAGACTTTCTCCTTGGTAAACCCTAATCCAGGAGACGAAAAGTGAGGTTTGTTTTCCATCCTCCTCTCCTCATGATCCTGCTACGGGAATGGAAGAAAAACATTTGGCAGTGTTTGCCATACTACCACTGATGCCAACATGAGAGACAAGGACAGAGAATTTATTCAAAGCCATGCCCCCGTCAGCATCTTGTCTTTTTTTTTTTTGCCATGATTTTTCTACCATAGATCCAAAATGCAAAAGCCCTTTGAGCCCATTCCTTGTCTTACAGCTGTACAACGCTAAGGGGTGAGAGCAATACATGTGTGCCTGTGTGTGTTTATGTGCGGTCGAGCTTGTGTACACAGAGCTTGACTGTAGTTTGTGTATATGTCAGGGTATACGGAGACTGTGAGGTGGGGAGGGCTTGATGTCGTATTCCAAAGTGAGTGGCCCACTGAGGAAAACAATAAAGCACGAATGACAGGAACAGATGGCCTTCTTTATTGTCCCCTGAAATGCAAACACTGAATGTCTTTGCTTGGTGGGTGGTATTATTATATATTTATTTTCTCCCTCCTGTCCCTCTCCGTGCTAATAGCGCTGGTGGCTGGCACCCACCCACATTTAAGACTAAAAGGCCTGATAAAGGGTTGGAGCCAGATGCTTATTATTGGTTGCTCAAGATTTAATGGGCAGAGACAAAGAACAAAGACGACAAGGGGTGGCACAACTGTCCGAGCAGTTGGACAGAAGAGCACTACAGTTAGGGCAAAAAATGTCGTAAAAGCAACAGTCCACCATTAAAACATACACATACACTGTATGAAATCACTCTGTGTTTGCTAGTGCGCCCTATTTATTTTCTGCAAAATGATGGTTATGTTGTCCAAAAGCTTATAACACACTGTAGAGTAAACTAAGTGTTTATGATATTGTGAATGAAGGAAAGATTTTGGTCATAATATGTCAGTTAAATATTTGATTTTGCTTTGCATTTATCCAAGCAATGCTGAGCTTCAAAAAATGTTCCTCTATATTCACTTCAATTTACCACCTGATGTGTGTTTGAGGCTGCTACAGTCAGCATAATCAAAAGGTATCTAACACACAGCAAAGAGACAAAAATCTGCTACGCTTCCCTCTAATGGAGGTGTCGGACAAAATAAAAAACAGACAGGATGTGTTTGTAGACTCTTGTGTTCTGAGTTTGCTGAAGGATCAGCATTGTCAGGTGTTAAATCTAAGAACCTATATTTCACAAACATATATTTCACACTTAAAAGAAATCTTTCATGAACAAAAACAAGTGAGAATTAGTGATAGCTGAGACCACATATGGGCATGCATCCATATGTTCATGCATTCACACACACACACACACACTCACACACACACACACACAACCTCACATGGCATGAACAGTTAGCTTGTCTGTGAATCCGATTGAAAGTTAAGTGCCTGTTGCAATAGGTCGCTCCTGTTTGTTTATCATGTGTGGTCGGTGGGCCAACAAAGCGCAGGACTTTGATCGCACACTGAGGTTTGGCATCATATTAAGGTTGTTGCAAGATTTTTGCGTAAGGTCCGTCACAGTCTCTTCAGTCTTCTTGTTAAGAAATTAGATTGTGGGCAGAACACCAAGGTGTCCCACATGTGGTCTCATCGGCCATTAGGGCCATGACTCATGTACTTGATGATGGCGTTTGTTGTGTGGGTGGGTATAAAGTCATGAGTGAAGAAGGCACTCTGGAGAGGGCCCAGCACACATCCCTGAGGAACACCAGAGTAGGGATGCTTTCCTAACCTTGGAGGGTCAGTAAGAAAATACAGACTCTAGTTTCCAATGGTTGTGTTCAGACTCTTCCTTTTATTGTGATGCAGAATTCACCAAGCATGGGATTGTGTGCCTAATAATGGGGAACGTGAACAAGGCTTACACCATTGTGAGACGGGTTAGTTTTATCCTACTTCCAGATGATGCAAGGCAGTATGGGGACTAAGGCTGATCACAGTCTCTGTTGATTTGTTTGCCTGGGAGCCTTGGTGCTGGTCCTAGGTGGCAGGGATGGTAAATTTGTGGCAACTCATATTTTTTGTTTTTGGATGGTCATGATAGATTTGAGGCATGTCAAGACAACAGCGTGAGTCTGGGAGGGGTTGAAAATCTTGGTGAAGACCCCCACTGGATGGCTGGCGCATGACCGAAGCACACACCCTGGGATGCCATCAGATCCAGCTGCTTTTCTTGTATTGACTCTTTCAGCTTCTGTGCCCAGCGGCTCATGGGGTCATAATTCTTCCATGGCCAATCATGCCTGTACTGGGTCCCACGAGCAGTTAGCTCACAAGACGGACATAGGTAGCATCACAAAAAGAAACAAAGGAGTTAATCTCTTTCTGTAATGTGCACCATGTACAATATAACCACCTCTAATGATACTGTAATGAAAACAATTACTGACAGCTTTAATTTGGATTAGGGAGACACAAGTCTAAGCTTTTCATTACGGAGTCTAGAGCAGAGACAGCTTCCATTTCGCTGTGGTAGTATGAAAGAAGGATTCTCAAACTCTGACGATATTCAATAGAGCAGAGTTCAAAAAATGTCATAAATACTTTGCTGAAGCTCTGCCCTCTCACTGCTCTTTGTTAAATCATTACCTCATTTGTCTCTCTTACTCCTCCTTACCCTTTGCTCATTTCTCTTCCTCCTCTGTAACTTTTGCTCGTCTGTTTCGTACGACAGCCTTGCTCCCTCTCACTTTGGATTTCTCCATCCTCCTCCTCCTCCTCCTCCATCTCTTATCTTCTGCCAGCTCCCCCCACTCTTATCTCGGCTGCTCTCTCATTGCCCCTCTCCATTTCCTACCTCTCTTTTCGTCCCTCCCCCTCTTCTGACACCTTCCCCTGCTCTCTCTCCTCTCCATGACCATAATACAGCCGTGGCCGCCCCAGTTTTTGCTGGGTTCATCGCTCCTCTCCCTGATAATTCCCCTGTATTAACTGGCTGGAGTTATTACCCGTTATATGAGATGTCTATGTTGAGAGCGCTTTATGAGATCCTGGTCCCTGTGGATAAGATGATGGAGTTGGTGAGTGCTGTCATCCCCCAGCCGTATAATGGCATCAGTTGGGAAATACACAATACCGTGGATTATTGATAGAGCCATATCTGTACTTTTGCTGACAAATTCCTGGCCTGGGTTGAAGGGGCACATAATCCTGAAGAATATCTCTGCTAATATGGCCGCCTCCATGCAGTAACACCTCTGCTCTCTTTGGGGTAGTTTCTCCTCCCCCTTGACAAACCATCAAGCATTCCCAGTGATTCAAATGAGAGAGTCAAGATTTATTCCCGCAATAGGCTCTCCCACACCGTCTCACATTGAAATAAGTATCACCCGATTGAGGAAACTGTCTTGCCGCTGCTGCGACTCCCAAACACCAAAAATGTGATTGTATTTATGACGAGAAGCAAGAGAGAGTGTGAAATCGAATGGGGAGGACATGCAGAGTTGAAAGATGTATCATGATGGCAGCTCTTAAGCTCTCACAGGTAAATTCTAACAAGTACTGAAAGGTGATAAAACAGTTTGGCAATGGAAAGATACCTCATCTCATTAGCAGTTCACCACTCGTCAAAACAAGTAGCTAAGAAAGAAGGTAAACAATCCTGCACCCCCTATAAATAGAGTGTAGTGATTCCCCTGGCTCTCATTACATGCCTCCTCCCTCTCTTTTCCTCAATCTGTCTGATGCGCTGTGGTGGGATTCGGGCTCAACAGTGTTTAGCCGGCGTGAAGACCACAGGCTGCAATTCTCAGTTATGGCCTTGATTTCTGATCCCAGATGTAAGGATTGCTCTCGGACGCGTGGGGGAAGCGAGAGACAATAACTGATCAAATGCAAGCGGTTAACGAAGCTACCCAGGGACACTATGGGTCCAATAAAAGAGGCCTCCTCGGATGGTCTGAGGATGTATCAGAGGCTGCTGTGTTTACACAAGGCTTAGAATACCTCCAAAGTAAACTAGTCACAGCACATTTACGAATTTGTTTGAGAAATTGTATGTAAATGATTGAACAGGCATGTTGTTGTGGATTGCTCTTCGCTGCTCATCTCGAGACTCAAGCCTCAGTAGCCATGTTGCTTTTCAGAGGAATATGAAATTACTATCACATTGAGGGAAATCAAAGTCTTGTTCTGCTGCAGTCCTCTGGGCAGCATTGTGCAGTATTGCTTTGGAAACGGGCCTAATTGGTATGTGTGGGCCAAACTCACCCCACCGCCTGAAACTAGCTGGCTTCATGTTCACAACAATTGGATTTGGAATAGCTGCCCTAGATTGTTTGTGTTTCGCAGTTAGGGTGTGTATGCAACATCAAGAGTGCAAAGCTAATCCTAGTCTCTCCTCTGTCCATCATATTAGAATGCATGACTCTTGTAATTGCTTGAAGTCTATTGTAGCCACCAGCGTCAACCATGTATTTTTAAAAAAGCGGTGGGTGGCCGTGGTCTCCTCAAGAAAATGGAGGGATTTGAGCTGAACAATTAGTGGCAGCTCCCATCTGACAGACCGCATTTCTGCCTTTTAGCTCAGTGTATGGCCTGGCAATCCACCAGAAAGCAGAGAAAAAGGAACATTAAGTCACCTATAATTTGCTTTCCCACAGTCAGAATGTGAAACAGACACATGACAGCTTAGTGATTCATCTAGTCTATGCACCATATCTGCCTCCTGAACGATGATTGGCTCTGGCACAGGGCTCGCCTCCACCGTGCAAGCAAAGCACGCGGGTTCCCGAATCAAAACCTGCGATGTCGTCTTCTTTACTATGCAGTAAAACAACTATTAACCCAATATTTCATTTTGAAATATGGAGGCAGGGAGTTTCTTCTTTGCATGTGTCCGCATTCTGTGGTCTCAACACAACCTTACCGTAAGGGGGACATGTTGAGTGAAAGCTCCCCTGCCTGCCTCTCACCTCTCATTTGAGGGTTTAAATTCACAATGTGTTAATAATTCCGGGAGCATATTAACTCTCATTCTGTTGTTCAGCAAAACCCTAAGCACTGCTGGTAATGTGCACTGTGCTCACCTCCAACATGGAGGTTTGCCGAATTAGCTTGCGCCAGTAAGTTTTTTCCTCCCAAACGCACCATGGTGCAATATAGGGAGAGAGAGAATGTGATTACAAACAGTAAGTTATTGCCTCGGGCACAATTAAAACTTTGCAGACGAGCATTCCTGATTGCAAACTGAATCAGGTATGGTGTTGGTGGGGCATGTTGCTTGTTAATTGGTTAATTACGGAGCAGGAAGGCTTGCTATACAAGTATTAACTGGGAAATCTGCTCTACATTTTCTGTCAGTCCCACATGTAAACCAGACACCAGGGCAGCCCCTCAACTAAAAATAAGCTCATCAGCAATTTGGAGCTGTGTGGGCTGTCTCTCATCATGATGGAAGAGCTTTCACAAACGGGCGCTCGCTGCTCACACACCACAATGCTCTTCTTCAAAACCTACAATCTCGCTGAATGTATTTGTTGCCATAGACTCAGTGATGCAGTTATATTTGGAGTCAGAAAAAAAGGCCTTCATCTGCATAATTAGGCAAAAAATGAGTTATAAAATGAGTTCTACAAGTCTCGTTGGGTTGTTATTGCGGTAATTTTGAAATAAGTAAGAGGTTTGAAATTCATCTTGGAAATTATTGGAGGTTATTTTTGTTATGAAGCTGTTCTCTGCGAGATAAGGAATAAATCTGGTTAACTATGGACTGGCCCAAGGACTGTGAAGTGCACAGCACCAATGACTTAACACCATGACTTGCAGGTGTATTGCTTCATGCCACATGTTTCTGACAAAGTCAGGAAAAAACAGCCCTGGGCACAGACTGGCCACAAGGACAGCCTGCACACGTACATGTACACACACACACACACACACACACACACACACACACACACACACACACACACGCACATGCACACCTCATACCTCTGGAGGAAATGTTGCGATTTCTTAGTCAATGCCCTCAACGCCACAAATCCTACAGGTCTTACTCAGAGCCAGTGTTCACTGTTGCTTGAATAAATCAGAAGTGTTTTCTGACTGCAACTGCATTTGGCTTTGATTAAAGCAAAGCCACAGGCTAAAAGCTGTCCACATCCCTTTATGAGCATGCTTTTCTGACCTTTCTGTTCAGCAAGTCTTCTTAGGACTGAGGACTTGACACAACATGACATGTTGCCAGGTCAGTAAACATGGTGTTGCTGGAGATGAAATAGCAGCAAGCAGAAAGCAAATTGGAGAATTGATGTACGTTTTGATTTCTTTTCATCCATTATGTACAGACAATGTTGTTGATTGAAACCATGTGTGGGTGTTGTAAATCGTGGAGTACATTTATTATAGGTCATCTCTAATCTCTCTGAAAATCATTTCTAAATGGAGCCGCAATCTGGTTTCTGTAGTTAGTCGTGTATTACCTAGGCTGATTTTTTACAGATATGTATGTCAGGATAAAGGTGACAAAAATACCTCTTTTTGTGCATTTGCTTTTTTTATTTATTTTGATGTCGGAAAAGGTTTGAATTTCTGACTCATCATACCTTTTTATTCATGCACCTGTTCATGAATTAAGGAAAAACATCAGTGTAATTAATCAGTTTTTAACCTCGCGAAAGCATGTCAAACACATCCTGCACCTCAGCTTTGTAGAATGTTTTAACATTTCTAAGTGAAAGAACAGTCTTTTGTATCAGTAACAATCTGTAACATGGTTGCTATTTATCATAATAAGGTTCAGCTTTTTTTAAGCAGCACAATCTGCAGAGCGCTGCATAAATTCTGGTTCTGTGAAGTGTTTTTAATCTGTGTGTGACCGGAAATATTTAACCCTTACGTGCATAGGTCACTGGAACCTATACTCTTCGTGAATGGGTCCAAAATGACCCATAAAATTTATATATGCTAGTATATGCTCCTCATAATTTGGCTCAACAGTTGAGTTCCACACTAGCATTATGTAACGTTTGCAATTATGTCACTTCTATCACTGCATTAGTCAAACTTGCAAATGAAAGAGTCTATCACACTAAGTTATGCCACCATGCAACTAACCTGGCTAACCTGCAAAGCTAATTAGTTAGTGTATGGCAACAGTTTATGTTATGTTAGCTTGCTAAATAAAGCGGGATAATTTAATTGATCATGTTGTATCAAGTGTAGAATTATCTGGTGTGAAATGCAGTGATGATGCTTCACACAGTGTGGTTTACATACAGTAAATACTATATTCAACTAATATGAATTCTTTTGACGAATTTCTATAAGAATTTTTCATTTTTGACCCACTTATGAAAAACTGGGTTAATAATGCAAAAGTTTTCTTGATGAGTAAAAAGGTAAATAAAATAAGTCAGATGTTATTTACTGTTATATCACAATGTTTGCCTCAAGGGGCTTCACAGTCTACACAGCATATGGGAAGAGCGAGTGAGGAAGAATCCCTTGAGGACAATACTAAGAATATGAAATATATTTGTCACCTAGAAAAAAAAATTTAAAAAAAGCAGCTGGGTCCCCCTACACTCTGAGAGTTTACGTACATTTAAAGATCTCATTAAAAAAGAGAATGATTTCTACGGGTTTACTTCTATTTTAATTATTGCAAGATTCTTAAGCTACATTTAATTATATTTCACAGTTGTCCATGTAATTGGTTGCACCCCCTGTGCTAGTATGTTTTACAAAATGAACGCGAGTTTAATGCCAACCATCCACTGGTTCATTACCATTACTGACCTGCATATGTGTTCTGTCATTTTAATAAAACTGTGCTAAATAGTTGATACTTTATTTTTCCGGCATGGATGCAGAACAACATCCCAGCAAGGACATGCAGCTCCCTTCTAGTATCCACTGTCTTATTTCAGTTACATTATAAGTAAACAGATCAGTAATTGCTGGTAAATGATCAAATTATTTGTTGTAACATCTGTTTACTTAGCTTTATGTCACATTAATCTGCCTCTAATGTGAAATAGGTGAGAGATTCAAAGTTAATGAGGCTTGACAATGGAAAATTAGTAGCCAGGAAATGGACAGGTAGTCTTAATGTTAAATGGGAGGATTGCATTGCAGATTTATGTGGGGGACAAAGATGGATGTGCTGTCTGGTATTCACATCACTTTGGCAAATACTTGTTTGTGGATGTTGGCAGCCAGACAGTAGCTAATACTAGGGAGCAAGCAGATTAATACTGTAACCTCTCCAAGACTTCCACCACTCTGCCTCCCTCCTCCGCCTCTGCAGTCAGAGCCTGAGTTATTATTTCTACATTAACGACATAAAAATGAAAAGCGTTCTCCTTTGTTTTCTTAGGAAATTAAAGAAGAATCTCTCTCCACCTTGGAAGCAGCTCTCAGCTGATCCTGATCGTGATGATGTCTTTGCCAGCCGGTCTACAGTCTGGCAGTGTCACCCACTGGCCCACCAAGTCTGGGTTGCACAGGTATGCCAAGGAGCCCACCACCCACACATTCCTTTTATCTATCGCCAACTCGGCTTGGATGAAGCAAAACTGCTGTTATTTCACTAAGACAAGCCTGGAGGTATTGACGGGAAGGAAAAAAGGTAAAAAGATGTTTCATAATGAATGAAAAGAATTTGGTGTTTGCAATTTTCTTTTGGCAGTGCACACACAGCTTGGATTCATAGTGGAAATCTGAGCTAATATTTGCACAATAAACTGTTGTTGGAATAGGTTGAAGTCTGAACCTGTTTACTCTAAATATACACAGTAGCTTTGTGTTTGACAGTCATGTCCAGAATCTTGAATTATTTGTCCTTTTAAAAATAGAAGCGTCCTCCTCTTGTTATACGCTGACCTCTTGCTAACACACTATTTTACCTTTTTTGCGTTTAGCAAAAAAGGCTAAACGCGGCCAATCGGGTTGAAAACGGTGTCGGCTGAAGAAATGTGTTATTTAAACAATAAGATGTGAGTGCAGATGGGGGAGTACTGGCTGGGGTCTCCAGATTTTCAAACACTATCCTTTGCATGAATTATAACCCCTTTACAATTAGTCTTCTCCACAGTTTTGTTTTCTGATTCCCTCTCCCCCTCACACACTCTTAATCACCATGCTACCACCGCCACAACAACAAAATCTTAAGCTTGAAATCACACAACCCACACAGAGTGCTATCATCAGATAAAAGCATTAGATGATGTGAAGTAATTTATTATGGCACTTGCTCATACTGGCACAGAGGGTTACATCATTGGCAGTATGAACTGGTGCCTTGAAGCTAATATCCTGTAGATTGATAGGATATTTTCTCCATGTCTGTCTGTGCCTTTGCTGCCTTCCCTTAACAATGCCAAGAGGGTATAGACGGTTGAGATTTGTGCACAGAACAAATCATGCTGTTGTTCTAGTGCTGTTTGACAAACATCCAAGAACTCGGGGTGGATTGACTCAGACTTGCATATCATTCTGTGGTTTTGGAGACCAAACGGAAATTGCCAGGGGTGAAGTCGAGGCAGAGGGCGCCATGAATGGGCAAACTGATTTAACAAGCACCGGACAGACAGATGGTGTAGCGGAACAAAATCGCGGAAAAAAGAAAAAAAAAAACAAAAAACAAAAAGGTAATAAGAGTGAGGCCCACATGAGAGGGAAGGAATGGCAGAGAATCCCCCTGGTGAAAAGTTGTTGTGCACCACAGTTCTCAGATCTCTCGTCCAGAAAACATCTTCAAATACAACAGGAATAGCAACACATGACGGTCTCCAAATGTTGGAGATTGTCATTATCCTGATCTGTCACTGCATCAGTATTGGTTGGAATCAAAGTCAGCGCCCCTGACTGAGGTGAAAAAGTTGCGATTCAAAACAGGAAAGAGGGAAAAAATAGCCCTCTTCATACGCAGCATATTTTAGGAATCCATGATAGCAGGATGTTGTGGCGACCCAGGGGACGTATGAGGCTTCACAGTTAAAGTAAGAGTTATGAAATCAAGCAATGGGGAAAACACAAAGTGGCTGTAATAAAGAAGAGAGGCAGAAACTGTAACTGCAGATTTGTAATGTGTCTGACATTGGAGCCAGCTCAGCTACAGTATGTCGTTGGTGGAGTCTATCATGGTGGGCTGTGGAGTGCTGTCAGAAGCTCACCTCATAGCTGATATCAATGTCTCCATAATCTTGAGCCACGTGGCGAAGACCTTGTGCATCATCAAGGCTGCGTTCCCTGATTGTAAACGCTGGTGTGAGGAAACCTGGCCAGAGACGATGATTGTTATTAACATACACAGTCAGTCAACAATCGTGCAGCGACAAAAAAAAGCCCATCAAAATGGCTAATTTGGCTGAGGTTGAATTGGCCTGCCAATCTACAGCACAATCAGTGTCGGCAGAACCATATTTCTCTCAGGGCTGTCTGTTTCATACAGTACCTTAAACAGGTAAATGACAATATTACATGTATCAGGAAACATGAGCAGATTTAAACACCCCTCTCTGTTTTGTCAAGGACTTATCACTGAAAAACAAACTATTTTGTAAGCAGTTAATCATCATATTAAACTGAATGTCAGTCTCATGTACTTACTGATATCAGTGACATCACTGATAACATCAAGGAAATAAAAGCAGGAAGCGTTTTCTTGCCACCCCCCTTTAAACTCCTACACGATGAGTAACAACAAAGAAAGCTAATAACTCAAGAGAGCTAGAGATTAAATGAATAATCAGTAATTTAAACTATACTTTCTTTCTTTTTGTGCTGAAAAAAAAGACTTGAAGCTTCGAGGCTTCACTTGCAGCAAGCATCATGGTATCAAGTGACTTACAAAACTTACTGCAGCCCTTCAAGACCTGCTGAAGCACTGCAACACCTCGCTGATTTTAATTGTTTTAGTCTCATATGTGTGCAATAAAAGTCCAAGAAGCCTGCATGCTATTATTAAATCTCTGGCCTGATATGTGTGTGCAGAAGTGCCGCATTAGATGGAGATACCGTTCATTATGTTACAGACACTTAATATACATTATCCAAAAAGGTGACATCTGAAATATTTTTGCGACATGAAATATGAATATAACTTCATTTTTAACTTCACACTTGATATTTATGTAGCATTTCAAATGAGTCACAATGTGGTGGCTGGAGAATAACATTCGTTAAGGTAGCCTATTACATCTGCGATATTATTACTTGGTATCAGATGGAAATGTTCTCATACTAATGGTGAATGATATTTATATCTTATCCCAGTACTTACCTCTGACTCAAATGTATGCCAGTACATGAGAGGCAAAGACTGGGGCTCGCGCCAGCAATGCTACAGATATAGATGCTACTGGCTACACAAAATGAACAATCATGGTTTAAAATAGTTGAAATGGGACAAATGTCACTCTTGGCTTGTGCTTTAAGATCTAAAGCATATCAGGAGCAGAGCAAGAAGTCTATTTATTGGATATTGACATGATGGGAATCAGGAATTCTTCACTAAATCATGTGCTAATGTTCTTTGTGAAATACATTTTGGCAGAAAGCTACATAAATTGTTGTCAGGATTATGTTCACCGGCGACATTTTTGTAGAAGGCTTACTGACAGACCAAACACGAGGTTATAACTCTGTTGCAAACAGTTGCTGCTGTGCTGTTTACCCCTTAAACAGCGTCCGTTGGTTTTTATTTACTTTGAGCTGAAAATAACAGCTGGGACAGGAAACATACTGAACTGGAGCAGCGTTATGAACAGTGATGCGTTCAGTGACTGATGTGCATACTGCAGTGCATTTGAATGCTGATGTGATCGTTGATTCTAGAAGAAAAATGGACAAGTTACACCACGAACGACGACAGATCTTTGAACTGAAGTGAATGAAATGGAATCAGCAGCATTATGTTTCCATGCTTAACCAGTTTATTTGTATATGAGCTTAGGAGGCAGGTGTGTCCTGGTCCAGGTGCTGATTGTTGGCAGCGTCCCCCTTCTATCACCTCCTCCTGCCTGATGGTGGTGGTGTATCTCTGGTGGCTTAGCTCTTGGTTCAACCCACTATGGGTAAATAATATCAGATGAGCTGTTACGTCTGCTTGTAAAATCAGAGATAATCAAATTAATAACAGCGTGCGGTGAAGGAGAGAGTAGGCACTAACACATGTCCAGGGTTAGATCGGCCTACTCCCACTACTAATGGGTATGTTTGTATTCCGCTCCAATACATGCCCCCGCCATTTACCCCACCGGAGGCATGTGTGTTTGGTGTAGGGTCCGCTGAGAACCATTAGGCTAATTTGGATCCCTGTGCACGTGTGAGCATGCATGTGCGTGTGCTCAAATGCACATGCAAGCTCATTTAGATTTCAAACAATGTGCTTGTGCGACACTTCAAAAGGACTGCTGTGCCGCAGCCTACATATTTCCTGTATATGGACTGTTTGTAGCCACACAGTGCCGATATTTGCATACTTGAAATATGAAATTGCTCTCAGCATAATTACACCAGTGGAGAGGTGGCATCTATGAAAGCGAGTGAAGAGGAAAGTAAATGGCATCAGACCAACTCAATAAGATTTTCCACATTCCATACATTCATTAGAATATTTCGACGCGTGATTATTTTTACATATTCATCATTTGCCCACATGACGAGCTGTGGCGTTACAGGTCTCAGCACTCTGCAGAGTGACTGGTGACCTTAGGCTTTTTTTCTGTGTAAGTAAAAAGTGAGCTATGATAGATCTTGTCATACACATACACGCACACACACACACACACACACACCTCAATGCTGACTGTGGAGATAAATAAATGAACATCCGTGGTCCCTCTCCACCCATAAAATATAACCCACAACCCTTCCCCAGGTTGTTGTGATTTGGAAGCAGCTGTTGTTGTGGTGGATTCGCCCCTCTCTTCCAGATCACGTTTCCCCTCTGCTTCTCCCCAGGGAAGCTCTGGTAATATTTTTGCGGTTGGGAGGGGGTGTTGAAGAGAAGGGGGAGTGCGCGGGGAGAAACCTCGTCTAGTTCTCTGTCAGAGCTTTAAAGCCCAAGGAGATACTTTGAATAATGGAGCACCTGTACCCACAGTCAGCGCACATGCAACACACACATGCACCTACTGCTCACGCATGTGCCAGCGTACAGTAAATGTGTTTTTTGGTGGAACAATATAAACCCAGGACGAGAGCAGAAAACGCAAATAACGAGATGTTTATCGAAGGGCTGTGACTGTATTTGAGCTGCATGTTGCGTTTCGAGCGAGGACACTCATTACTTTGCTATTAAACTCTCATCTAGTCCAATTTGCAGATGTATGTACTCTGTCATCTCTGGAGATGTCACCGTGAACCGCACGTTTATAAATTATCCATTCGTAACAGTGTGGATTTCACGCCATCTCTTTCTCTCCCCACCCAGCAGCTTCCTCATTTTGCAAAGCATCTACATTATTGCTAATCACCTGCTCTATCTCCGAAGATATTTCTCTTTAAAAAAGAGGCTATTACTCATCTTCCATCACTGAACACTATTTTAATAATAACCCTCACTGAAACCCAGATAGGTGATTGTCTACAGTGACTGGCAAATTATTTCAAAAGAGTTTGTAGCTGAGATTTTGTTGCTGAATTCAAACTGAATTTCCCCCCCCTCTATTTTAGGAATAGGACATTTTGGGAATTGCACACATTGGCTTCATTGCTGAGTTAGATTTAAACAACATGCCTGTACAGCAAATAGGAAACTACAGCTATTGATGATTAGCTTAGCTTAGCTGGAAAGAGGGGGAAACAGCTGGCCTGGCTCCGTCCAAAGGTGATAAAATCTGCCTTCCATCCATACCAAACTGTTGTCAGTGTGAGTTTGCCAGGAAACCAGTAAAGCCTTGCTGCTCCTGGGAATGATTAACCAGTTGTTTTTACACTTTTTTACACACAGATTAGTCAAACGAGATATAGCTTGTCAATTAGGGAGCTTTAGAGGCGCAGGTAGACAGATTTTACCCCATTCGGACAAAGCCAGGCTAGCCGTTTCCCCCTGCTTCCAGTCTTTGTGCTAAGCTAAGCTAAAGGGCTGCTAGCGGCAGCTTGAAGTTTACCGTACTGACGTGAGAGTGGTATCAGTCTCTTCATCTAAGTCTTGGGAAGAAAATGAATGAGCATAGTTCTCAAAACTATTCTGTTGTGTGTGTGCTTCATATGCATAATTAGTATCATTAGTATGTTATGGTCTTGCTAACTGTAATAGAGATCCATAGCTTTTCTATACAAAGGATCAAAGGTGAACACATGTGCATTCGACTGTGTGTGTGTGTGTGTGTGTGTGTGTGTGTGTGTGTGTGTGTGTGTGTGTGAGTGTGTGTGACAGTGTGTGTGACAGATTGTGTTTGTGTAGTAACATATTTAAATGCGCACATGGAATTCCCCATTAATCCAAGGTTTATGGTTATGGTTGGTGCAAGGAAAGAAAAAAAAACATTTTCTTTTCCTAAATAAGTCATTTTGAATTCAGCACCCTGAATATGTTTATTGCCATTGTCTGTGGAATACGCCGCAGCTTTTTTAATAGCCTGCCCGGTGTGCACTCATCAATCACAGAGCGAGAGCAGGCCTCTCGCTCTCTCCACAGTCACACGCTAACTGAGTTACAGGGCTTTGAAACTAACTCCAAGTTTTGAAATGTGATAAAAGTAATCACATTTCTCCCAGTCAGTATCCTTACAGATGTGAATCGATGACATTAATTACTGCATCTTATTATACACCACAAATGTGTTTTTGTTCATTCTTATTTATGAAAGAGGCCCTGATAATTTACCGGGAGGGGTGGTGAGTAGAGGAATTGGTGGCGGGGGTTTAAACAATGAAATATCTGTTTTTTAGTGTAGAAAAAGACACTTCAGGTTCTGTCTTTCAGCATCGTTCTGTGCTTTCTAAAGCTTGTGTTACCTCGTGGGACCTGGAGACTCACACACGTGTGCCAAGAGACGGCGTCTGCATGGCATCAGAAGAAGAAGACGAAGAAGAAGAAATTAGAAACCTCAAAGGCCATACAGCAACAGTTAGCAGACGGGAATCCAAAGGCCCGCCATGACAGAGCTCCTAACTAAGACAGAACACTTCCCCTCACAGACAAGTGACATTACCAAGGCCAGCGATGCGCGACTAAAGCCTCATAATTGTTTGGGTTTCTTTTATCATCCACTCTTTACCGCTAAGCGCCCATATGGAGAAGAAATTACACTCACTCAGAGACGTTATGAAATATGAAATATAGAGAAGCACTCAAATTACGGCCCAGTTCATTTACACATTACGACAGAAGACATCCTTGCAACACCAGTGTTGAGCGGGAGGAAGATTCCCCAGAGGGAGCCTCCGTGTCTCTGCCATTTATCCTTGTTAAAATTTCAATAACACAAGTCTCTTGCACATGACACTTTTCAGTAGACTCATCAATACAAATGGGATTTATGTGAGTTTAACAGTAGATACTTTCTTCCACCAGGGAATATTACTATATCCGATTATTCATTTTTAAAGACTTTCCTATTTCACTCTGTTCCAGTCTTTATTAACAAGCCATCAAAACAGTGTCTTTTTCACTCTGAATAATTTATTTCTACTGTAAGCTAAAGGCAGGATTGGATTACACTGATGGCAGTGTCATAAGAGGTTAATTGGATACACTGTATTATCAGAATACAAATTACAATACAAATATGTTTTCCCAATAATTTATCTTGATGTTTCAAATCAACTCATTATGAGTAATGACACTATCTCCTTGTCATCTCTTCATTTTATATTCAGAAAAACGATTAACACCACTTTATTTAACCCTAAAAGCACATAATTCCTTCTTCTTCGCTAAATGCAACTCGCCATGTCGTATCAATTCGAAAAATAATTGCAGTAATGAGTTTCCTTCCGAAGACACGTGCTCTAATTGGAATTCTTTGCCTGGAATAAAAATGGATTTTAAACTAGCACCATTTGGCAGGCGGCGTGAATGAAAAGAAAGGCTCCAAATTCATATTCAGCAGAGCCGCGAGCCGCCTGGTGAGGTGAAGAGTGGACAGGTTAAGAGGTTCCAAGCCGCTGAAGGAGAGATGCAGGCTGTGATGGCTTGGAATGAGAGTGGCGGCTGCATGCTGTGTGAGTGTCAGGCTGGCACTTGCCACAACTGGTGGTATTAATAAGACTGGGCTAAGATGAGCTCTGGGACGTGGGTGACTCAACATGTGCCGGTGCCGCTGATGGGCAAGTGCAAATGAAATTAATGGGTAAGGGAAATCAAGTGAGTGAGCCCGAAAATCAAATTACCAATCCAGCTCTCAAACAAATTAGTTGTGTGCCAAAGTTGTAATTGATAGCAACACACGAGCATGCTATTGGATCAGACAATATGATCTAGCATGCGTTGCCTCTGATGTGATTTGCTGCTGCATTCATGATTAAATATTAAAGATGTGTGGAATGACGGTGCCCCCCCCCCCCCCCCCCCCCCCCCCGCCCCCCTCCAGACATGGCCATGCTGGGGGGGATTAGCTTAATTCTGATTGGCCCTTTGGGTACGCTTTCTCACCTGGTATCTTTAAGACAAAGAAAATAATCGAAAATGTAGAACATAAATTCTGTCTCCAATCTTTACCCATCTAATTTGGCACTGAAGGGAAGAGCTACCAATGCAGGGGTGGAGTACAGTGTGTATTATCTGAAGAGAAAGAGTAAAGCTCTGACTGGGTAATATCACGGCAATAATACATTTAGGCTGACAGCTAGAGCAGCTCTTGTGGTAGCATTTATTTGTTTGGTTCATAAATGTGTAAACTCCGATTCCTATTAAAGGCTTACACTCCCCGCTTCCGTGCGTGGCTTTTGATACGAGGCTTTCCTTTTTTTTTCTGCCCAACGCTGGCAGAGGGCTTTTATATAATGAACCGAGATGCTTTTAATAAAATATAATGATCAGCTAAAAATTGGTTGGAAATCAAACACTCCACCGTGGCTCAGCAAAACGCGTATCTCAAGGCACATCCACATCCACTCTGCCTGCATAAGAGATGAGAGATGGGGTTTTTTTGTTGTTTTTTTAAGATTTGCAAACCTTCAAACCCCCTAAAACATCAAACCTCTTCTGTTCCACCAAAATCTTCGGCTTTGTCTTCGCAACTGCTGTGCATTTATGAGCACGCTCTTTATGATGTGGAAAATATTTCACCAGTGGCTATCGGCTTCAGAATACATAAAACATTGCATACAATTGGAATACCAGTTAGCCTATAGCATACAAAGACAACACAGAACTGTAACTCATTTTAGGTCATTAATAATTGAAATACTGTTGCAATGCCACGCAATGTTGTCTTATTTGCTCTTTCACCTATTTAGAAAAGCAGCTTCACAGTGTAAACAACAATGAAACGGAATCTAAATGCAAGGATGGAAACATACTGAGGCAGCAGGAAAGTAATAAAACTTAGCCCTGTCTTTGTTTTCCCTTTATGATCCAGTCTCGCTAATAATGGATTATTTGAAAAGTTCATCCTAATTAAATAGTGCATGCAGCACAGTACGCAATCCCTGCAATCCATCTGGGTAAACCTCACAAACAAATACTTTCTACCGTGCGCACAAGCACACGTAGTATTTGCACACATCCACATCACAGTACACAAAAGTGCACATATAGCCCGAGAGAAGCACACATCAAATCATCCAGCCTGTCATGCCTATACAGTACTTCAACCCAGCGTGACATTTCAAGTGACTTTTTCCTCAGAGCTGAGCACAAACTATGTGATTTTGCTGTATTCAGGCTAAGTGGATGCCTCATGCTCACACTGGTCTTATGCTTAGACACAGCCAGTGGTGGAATGTCAATAAGTACTGTATTTCAGTACAAATTTGAGGTACTTTTATACCTTAGATGGAGATATTGTACCACCTACACTTTTAGTTTCTTTACATATTTACACACAAAACATATGAAGGGCTTATAAATTATGATGTTTTGTTATAAGTTAATCCACCCAACAGTATCTACAAGTACACCTGAAAGGATTAGTCGATTAATGAATTGGCTGTAATGTCCATTAACTTTTGCTCAAGTGAAAGATGTGACTACTTCCTCCATCACTGCATAAAGTGGCTGTTCTCTTCAGTACAGTGCGTTTATGTATCATCATGCATGTGTGTATGTGTGCACTTTGCTGTATGCATGCTTCCCTGAGTGTGTGCGTCTGGCTGTGTGCCCGTGCATGTGTGTCCCCGTCTCCTTTGAAGTCTGTTTACCGTGCCGAAGCCTTGCTGAGAACACTGGGATGGCAATCTGTGACACCATTGACACCTGGCATGTAAACATTGACAATAACTCACTCATAAAACCTCCTGCAGGTTTGCCCTTTCTTACCTTCATAGGCTTTGGCTGCAGACACAATGCCCCCTCTGTTACAGCAACCTCCCTTTTCTCTCTTTATTTTTACTTTGAATGTGCACTCATGAAAATATAACCTACTTCATCAACTTCTGTTACATTTTCACTGCGCACTTACTCACTCATTGTCAACTGATTTACCATTTTTAACTTGGCAGTGCAAGGTTGAACTCAGATTCCTCACTTAAGTAATAATATATATAATAACAACACACCAGAGTCAAGTCAAGTCCTGCATTTCCAATTTGAAGGCAGAATGAGGTGGATTTTCTTTAAAAAAAAAAAAAAAAAAAAAAAAAAAGTCTAGACTGAATAATCCCTCTCAATCGTCACTCATGACTCAGCAGAGGTGAGTGGTGGGGTATCTGCAGAGACCCTGCCCTCTGCTTGCATTTTCTGACTTTGCCGTGTTCGGGACATTTCTGGGCGTCAACCTTTAAGCAGTGGGTGTGTGGGCCCCAGCCAATAACAGCGCACAGGGTGTGAGGGCGGGACTCTATAATAATGTAGCGACCAGGCGCCAGATCGTCAGCATGCATCCAAGAGAAGTGCTGAGCTGAGAGGGCGGGGGGAGAGGGGGGCTTTGAGTGTTGTATGATGTTATATGATTGTGTAGCATGAAGGGGCAACGCCTTACACTTCATCGTGCAACACTACTGTGAAACAACCTTGACGAATCAGTGTTTAAGTAGCTTGTGGAGCCCATTTTCACTACTTTATATACTGTTAGCTAGTTTAGTCTGGCGGTCGAGCCCCCTCCGATGGCTCACCAGCTAGATCTGAGAGGTTATGAGATGACTAAGGGGGCAGAAAAGAAGAAAAAAAACAAAGCTCTGCAAATATTTAAGAATTTGCATTCTTTTTTTTTTTGCTTTTCTCTAATCTTTATGTGAAGCAATGGATAATTTTACCTCTTCAGGCCTAGAGCGGTTATTTAAATGAAGTTTAGAGGGCAAATGTCTGGTTGGTGAAAGTAAGACTCGACTTTTTTGCTGTTGAAAAATTTTTGAACCGCTGTTTTTATCTAACAATATGTTGTATTTAATACGTTTTTCATATATGTTTTCCATATCAACATCTGCAATGTAAGTTGTAGCTGTGAAATTAATGTAGAGTAAAAAGTACAGTATTTTCCCTGTAAAGTACCTCAAAGTTGTACATTAGTTTAGTACTTGAGGGAATTTACTTGCCACCACTGCCTATAACACATAAATAAGAGCTAGTATTCCACCTAGGCCTGTATGTACAACACATTGTAGCACTGTGTGTAGAAGCCGTCCTATCATTGATTTTTGAGAGATTTAACGGCTTGGCACTACACTTTTTTTTCCCAGTTATTAATTTATTTTTTATTGAGACAATTCCTTTTTTGTGGGAGCGGTTCCTACCCCCAAAAAGCAACAATTTATGGTTTCCATTTCGCTGTGAACTTCACTAACCACTTGTCTCATGTCACTTCCTGGACCAATAATCTGGCACTCACCGCTGTCCTTGCTCACACCGAGGGCTCTTATGAGAAACAATTTACCTTTTGAGCATAATTTGTCACTGGAGCAATGCTGCTTCATTATCATATCATCCTGCTAACTCTTGCCTTTGTTTTGACAGATAGCTTTCATAAGTCACTGGTAAAAACCTTCAGCGGACGTTTGGGGTTTTACTGTCACATAGGCTCCATCTGCTCGGTTTGGTGGGGTTTTTATGCTGCGCCATCATTCACCTCCCACAAGCAATAAACACTATCTCTCCACGCTCTCTCACTTTCCCCCCTTTCACTCACTTTTTCTCTCTCTTGCTGTGTCGGAGGTCTTTTTTGTAATTCCCTTTCATGGGAAGAAAAGACAACAGAGGAAGAAAATAGTAGGCAGTGTATTGGTAACACAGAGAGGTTTGATCTATCGTCAGTGTTAAATCTCATGCCCTTCTTCTCCTCTGCTTTGCATAAAACATATACAGTGAGTGACACTGTGTCTGCCTGTTTAGAGAAAAGAAGAACTTCAAAGATCTTCTCAGGAATTTATTCTGATTAGAAAGCATATTCTGTAAAGGAAAAACCTAACTTTTGACTCCTGCTGTAGTGGAGACGTCAAAAAAAAGGGGTGAGGAGGGTTATTAGTGTGTGTGACGGCTTGATTTTTAACACATCAGTGATGAATACGTGACATAATCTGTGCTAATTTCCCTCTTTTGATATTACTGAATTGGCAGCACCTATCAAACATTTGTGCACAGCCGGCAGAGTGATATATGAACCTTGCCCACGACAGACATTAGGGATGAGATACAATTGTTTTCCCAAATCAAAATAAATGGGTCACACAAGGTTCTCATATCGTCAAATATTTTGCAGTAGAAAGCCAGCCCTGCAATATTGACTGTATAATTGAATCGTGTGAAAGCGCAGTCGATTTAAAACAATAGATTTGAGGGATGAGGAAACTGTCAAGTCATGCATCATAGTCAGCGTTTCACCTTAGGTTGAGGACAAGATTACAGGAGTCCATTTCAATCACTCATTGGTGAAATAGATCCACCACATCATATTTTTCGGGGAAAAACAAGCCCTTGTGGGTGCTGTGACATTTTAATAATTCCAACAATAAAATTAAGCACTGATGACAACATGAAAAATTACTTTTTGAATTAACACACAGTAAGGCATAACCCTCGGGGAAAGATATTTAATCGTGATAAGACACTGAATAAACGGCTTAAAATGAATGAAAGAATTTTGGTGTTTGTGTCAGAAACGAACTCCTCCACAAGCCTCACCTATTAAAAGATCTTTTTCATTTCTTTTCACCGCCATCAATCTCCCTGGTTTTCTAATTTCAGCTTTGTCATGTCCAGTTTGTTCGATTAGAATCCACATACAGTGTGACTATATCAATTTCCTCCACCTGAGCCAATGGAATTACTTCCTTCAACAGTTTGGTCTTTGCAGGATTTTATTGGAGAACTGTAACCGTTCCTGCCGTGAAAAAAAAAAAGAGGAAAACGCGCAGCTGTATGGCCAATTCAACTGTTATCAATCACCAAACTTGCTTGCTTTCATATAGCAAGCATGCTCGCTTGTTTTGACAAGAGTTTTCATCAGAAATAAAGGCTCAGTTGTTTGAAACACAGGTTTTAGGTCTAAGGTAGCTCCTGTTGGGGTTTGTAGGCTACTGTAGGTGATGTGTTGTTGTGAAACGCAGTGAAGCGAACCGTTGAAATCCTTTTTCTTCCTTTGTGACCCCTATTTAAAAAAAAAAAATTTGCTTTAATCTAAGAAACTGGCCGGCGAGGTTGTTTTCACTTGGTAACACACAGGGGAGGCCACAACAGATCTGAGGATAGACTGACTGAAGAACACTGGCACTGTCAGACAGATAAAACATCACTACACAACACCACATCACAGCATCAGGCAGAGAATATAAGACTGCCAGCTACTCGCCCATGTCCTGTGAGCCCTCCAAAGTTTAAGCTTCACATTCAAACCTTAACTTTAATGTTTCCTTGTGGATATTAATAAAAACAAACAGTAAAAATTATATGGCTTGGCAGTTACTCTTAAAACACTGTTAAACAGTCTGTAGTTTTTTTCCCCTCTTTCTCTCTCTCATACTTGTACAAATACACAAGAATGTTTATTCCCAGAGCAGAGCATGAATTTTATTTTGAAGCATAAAATTTTAACATGTCTAGACAAAGCGGTGTATTCCTCAAGCACACCGAGGGCACACTGTCTTTCAAGGGCTCGTTATATGCTAAAATGTGGCAGTGTTTGTGGTCTGAATGAAAACTTTTCATTAAATTCAAGGCTGTTGTGTTTCTCCAGCATTCGCCTGTGGCTGTGATCCTTACAGCCTGATCTCCATGGTAATTTCATGGGTTCTCTCTGTGGGATTATTGATCCATCTATGATGAAAGACAGTACTGTACAATAGCGGTGCAATTATAGTTACAACACCTGCACACGGCACAATCATTGGCTTTTGATCGTTATGTGAACATTATTAGTTATTTGCCATCTATCAGCAGTCATCAGACCTCCTTGAAAGTAAGATCTTAATTAGCTGCTCAAGGACCACTTTGTTATCCAAAATAAAAACTTTATAAAAAGCAGTGAGACATCTTTATGGCACGTCCAGAAACTGCTTTAAAGCACGGCCAGTGCTATTATAATACATGTGCGTGAGCCAGTGTGGTTATATATTTTCATGTGCAAACATAAACTGATGATCAATTAGTACGTTGTTTATGTTCATTACCAGAATTGCCAGATGGCAATAAATGCAAATTTGCCAATTTAAGTAGATTAATTAGTTAGTAATTGACGGTGTCCTGGGGTTAATCTTTTGCAGGGAGATAGGTGGACGTGGGCTGGCAGTGTGTCCCAGCTCTTGGATAACTGCGAGACGCTGGTTGAAGAGACGGCATATCTCTGATAAATAGCTTGTATTCCCTCTGGCTATCTCCCTGACACTGACGACAGCCACACTTGACATGGAACAACATTAGATGTGTTGATTCAGTGCATGACTGAAATGATTTGCCTTTACAGTAAGTGTGTAATCTTGTCACAGTGCCGTACGTACAGGCTCAGTCATGGGGGAGGAGGAGAGCGAGAGACTGACAAAGAGTAAAAGAAGACGAGGTGAGAGGTGAGCCGTGTCTTTAAAGGAGCGTGGATTTGTTCATCAATCTTTTCAGCGGTCATTTTCAATGGCAGTTTTATGAAAGATTCACAAAATCATATGATAGCATGAATCCCATAAAACGCGGTCACTATGACAACGGTGGGGAGTTGTTAAAAGCTCAAAGTATAAAAATATATGAGAAAATAAATAGGATATGTGTACAACTGCAAGCTTCTCTTGTGGTTTTCTAACCCGGCCAACAGCACCGAATGAAGAATGCCTCCTTTTCTGTGTGGGAGACGTGACAAAAGATACTTTTTGGCAGGAGTGAGGAGTGAAATCTAGCTCGCTGTCAGTCTACCACCTGCATTGTTATGTTGTGACACTTCAAACATCTGGAGTGCACTTTATGTTTTCAAGCATCCAGTTTTCCACAGGAAGAAATTACCAATCAACACGGAGGGCAGCTGTGGCCTGAAGGCTTACGAGGAGGGTTTGTGACTGCAAGGTTGCCAGTTTGACTCCCCACACCATCTGGGAATATGTGAGATGGGGGAGGTGAATGAGAAACACTCTCTCCTCCCCTCAACAACTGCTGCTGAAGTGCCCATATGTAAGGCAGCGCACTTCCAAATGATCCAGAGGCAATTCTCTGGTAATACTGGGCAGCTCCCACCAAATGAGGCTGTGTGCGGAAACCCCCAGGTGGATAAGATACATGATTTTTATGAGCTTGCCTGATTTAAAATGTGAGTAAATAGATAAATTGGAAGCTTTCATGCTGTTGATGTACAGTATTTTCCATTAAAACAGCATTTTAGCACATTATATAGATGGAGGGGCGCATAAGATAATCAGCACATTATTATGTTTGCCAGGCTACTTGAAAAATATATGCAATTACCATAAATTCAGTTACTATATGACCATCAACAGCTAACGTTAGCTTAGCCACAGTGAGTGACCATGTGCAGCACTCCAGATAAGTCCCATCCAGAGCTAAAGGTTAAAGGACAGATTCCCATCTTTCAAGTCTGCCCCAACAAAAGACATTAAAAGAGGTTTTTCTTGTCGTAAAAATTCAGGTAGATCATCCCTTTCTAATGTTCCTTCAGTGTGAAAATCAGACAAAATCCACAGGGCTTGTTTTGTGCCAAAAAAGTATTGTGAAGTCTGTCTGAAGGCAATGTGAAGCTTAGATTGTCATATCAAGTGAGTACAAAATTGCCTTTTTGTGTGGTTGACTTGCAGTGAAGGGACAGTAACAAAAAGAGGAAATTTTGTACTAAAATGATGCAACTTTGGAAGACTTGATTTAATTAATTTGAGTGCCTGAAGGCTCTTATTAGCTTATTACCAAGAAGGAATGTGGATTTTGTCCCTGCATCACTTTCACTCAGTGCACAATGAAGGGGTTTTGTTAATGGGTAGAATGCAATTCAAGTGCTTTATTTATAGGTTTTTCAGTAGATAGAAAACACAAAGCAACACACAACAACATATTACAGTATTTTTTTGTTTTATAATGCACACACTTGCCCACTGCTTCTCTTGCTGGCCACCAGCATTAACCACTATGTTTCCCCCATACCCTCTTGACCCTCTATGACCCTCTACACTGCATGGCAAATTAAAGTAGTCTCCTTTTCAGTGAAAATAACCCCCAAACTCTTTATGCAGCTCCTAATTTGTAGATAACATGAAAAGTCCCTCTTGTCTCTGTGTCCATGCAAGTTATTATTGCCATTATTGCAGTGTTTAGCTAATTTCAATATAATTTCAAATGATACTCTGTTCAATTACTACAGACCCTCCTAAATTAGTAAGTAGCGTCTAGTTGTGTATGTTTATCTGTGACTTCCTCCCATTTATGCCCCTAATTGACTGATTAAACTGTTTAAATTGTTTTCTGGCATCACCATTGAGCTATAATTAAACTGAGGTGCAATTACCAATGTAATAATGCTTGTCTTTCCCCATAGACTCAAATTCATTAGTTCCAATCTGTCTAAATTTCTTTAAATCTTTTGTAGTAATGCTAACGCATTCATTTGCAACAAACCCTCATACTGTACCTAAACAACTGATTAGGTCGATTACCAGTGATACCAGTGACCGCATATATCATGGCTGCAGAGTGAATACAGGGGAACCATCAATGTACTGGACCTGGGTCCTCACGTGGTTAACATTGTAAAACTGTAGCAGTTCCTCAGGTTTGGGCAACGAAATGACCTGGTTAGGTTTAGGAAAAGATAATGGGTTCCAATAAGTATGTTACTGTTATGCATATAAAGTTACTTAAGTACATTATGAGTACATTGTGGAAGTTAAAATGGGTCAACATTGCCTTTCGGCTTCCCATATGACACGAACGGTCTCCTGGGTCAACGCCCTGTGTATGTTTGACCCATTCATTGACCACACCTTCCTCCATATGCAAACTTTCTTGCTCTTTTAGTAGGTCATGATTCTGCAAACAGTTCCCTCTAATCCAATTTAAGAACCCATTTCCAAATCCAAAATATTCCGGAGTCTGTATAAAAAGGCTTTCTCCCCGCCCAGGAAGAAGGCAGTGATCAGAGTGTCATCCTCCGGAAGAAGTGTTCTTCTGCACTGGCTCCATTCTCTTTTTTTTGTATGACATTTCAGCCCTCAGGCTTTCTTCAAGATCAATGATCATAACAAGACCCAGGCACCAGTATGTTATATAGGCCACACCCCAATAACACATCCGCTGGTGATTAAATAATCATAGTCTACAATTAGGTTTAGAAACATCATCAAAAGGCCTTCAGCAACTTTAAACAAGGAGCTACAGCCAATCGAAGAAGAACAAAGAAATTGACAAAGCCACAGTGTCTCATACCACATCTAGAGATTTAGATTTTACATACAGTTCTTTGGTTAAGTATCACCCAAAATGTTAAAAGTACATCAATTTTAAATAGATGGACTACAGAAAAGATAAGCATCAGCTCTAAACATCATAAAGACTTTTATCTAAATATCCTATAAATAGAAGCACACTACAGACAACACTTCAATTCCTAATGTAGATTCAATCCATGAATTGACAGGCTTCTCAAAAGGTGAATCCAATACTGTGTTAAAGTAGTATATCAGTGTAACAGAAAAAACTTCTAAGGATCCTTTCTTGATTTCAATATTTTCATGGCTTTTCTACATCCATCGGAAATTTCTACCTGATTAGGCAACAGCTTGGGAAGATCAATTCTTGAAAACCATGCATTGATTTCCACCATATTAACAAGAGTGTCTGAAGTATACAGATGTGAGTAAACATTTTTCAAGACTTGTTTATTTTCTGATGCATACTCACCTTTTGTCCACATTCATTTTTGATACCTGATGTAACATATGTGACTTCCTTTTGCTTTAACTGCCTTGCAAGCAATTTTCCCAACTTCTATCAACTTCTGTAGAGTCTAAAGATGGAAAATTTAGCTTTCTTGCTATATGTCTCATTTAACTCCTATTAACTGTCCCATCTGTTTTATTCAGCCACGCTATGATTTTCATTGAATGCTGCTTTCTTTTGTTTTGCACATTTCCAATGTACTTAAATTCTCCTTTTCTTTCTTCAGCTTTGATGTGTTGGCAGTGATTTTACCCCTAATAAATGCAAGGCCTCCCAGACAGTACCTGTCTTTTCAGTAGACACATTAATTTGGAAAAATGTTTCAGTTCTTCCAGTATTAACTGCTTAAATGTTGGGTCTTGAAGTCTCTCTTTGAGCCTTTGTTATAAGGCGAAGCTTATCTGTTGCCTGGTCGTTTAATGCTTCTACCCCTGTAGTGTCAATGACAGATTCATTCTTGCTTTTTGGTATTTAAAAAAATGCAAGATGTTTTATGTTATGTGAGTAATAATAAGCTTTATTTATATAGCACCTTTCATATAGGAGTTGCAGCTCAAAGTGCTTTACAGGAAAGGAATCACATGCACCAAGTGGGTGCTTTACATAAAAGAGACAGGATCAACTTAAAAAGAGCTAAAAGGTAATGCAAAATAAGATTGAAATAAGTATGAAAAGAAACTAAAGACAATGCATAAAACCACACAATAAAATATCAAAATCAAGGTAAAAATGAAGTAAAATAAGGATGACAGGATGGACATAAAAACAGATAAAAGTGAATGTAAAATAAGATGCAATAAGGACAATGCATATAACCAAACAATATTTTGTTAAAAATGCAGTTTTTATCACCTTGTTAATGTGGGACTTGAAGCTTGTACTGTAAGTGAGTCTAGGATGCCACCAAGACTTGTAACCTCAGATTTAATCCAGATTATTAAATACTATTTCTCTCTTTGTTTCAGAGCCAACTAGTAGGATTTCAGCTTTGTCCTTGTTTAACATCAAAAAATGATTGCTCATCCATTTATTTATTGCCACGAGACAGTTGATGATGGAGTCTATAGCTGTAGCATCATTTGGTTCAGCACAGACGTACAGTTGTGCGTCATCTACGTAACTATGGAAACATACATTGCCTTCTCTAATGACGTCACCCAGTGGCAGCATGTACAGTGAGAACAGTAATGGACCAAAGCAAGTGTCATGTTTCTCAGACACATGATCTCCAAGACTGACAAAATCAGTTTAACACATAGTCAGAAGAACCACAAACTGTTCAAGATGATTGATTAAGATTTCATGGTCAAGTAGAAGGTGGAGAAGGTGTATTCTCTCTGTTGGATTTCAGCCTCCAGACGTCTACCAGGTCCAGGTGTGTGCTTATGGAGGTCAGAAAGCACAATTGTTAACAATGAATGCTATTTGATGTAATCTTGAATTACTACAATTGATGATGATAATTTCATCAGTTAGTTAACATACAGTCCGGCCCTCTCCTCTGCGCTCAGAGGGTAGGGAACGTGGAGATGAAAAAGTCTGATGATATATTGAGCAGACTTTAATTTTAGATTAGAGTTGAGCTTTATTACTAAAAATACTCTCTGCAAGTGCGTGCACAAATACAAATGAAATTAGATGTGTGAGAGGCATCATTATACAATCAGGCTTCAATTCACCACCTCACCATCTACATCACCAGTTTCCCCTGTCGCCAAGATGTGCGTTTGCTGGGTTGATTTACTACAGGTGCACACATTCTCCCATCAAGTTTTCTTTTTGTGGATTACAATCTTTGCATGAGAAACAGTGTCCGTCTCTTTCAGGCACCGTTTTGTGCGTATGCAATAGTTATAAATGAGACCACAGGTCTCTCACAAGCTGATGTATGTCAAGTGATTTTCTATCCAGTATAACATCTAGACAGCAAGCATCGCTACTCCTTGTTTCTTACTACTATATGGTGGCTGACGAAGGAAGCCCAAAACATTTCCATTAGGAGAAACATGCTTCGTCTGCAGAAACGATGCCAATTCAAAAACACAGCTGAAAGTCTGACCCAAGCTGCTGATATTAGGTATAATACAGTGCGGTACAGTTGTGCTTATGCTTAGGAATATGTAAGTTCAGTGGTTAAGAAAATGAACTTAATACAAATGCTGGCAACGCTACCCTTTCCAGTTATACTTGGGAAATGGCTCATCTAAATATAACATCTGGATATGGGTGTGATAAAACGTGCATGTGAAAAACACTGAATTGATCTGATCTGAGCAGAGGATCAGGTTAACATTAAGTATGCATGTATAGCTCCGTATACTGAAAGACGCCAGGTTCCCCTTTCTCTACTGGATTCATGGTCAGGGATGAGATTTTAAAAGTGTGGTCTGTTACAGACTGCTAGCCTACTAATTATAGGAGGTATTTAGACTTGAACTTGCTATCTAGCTTTGACAATGAGATGCAGCTGAATAACGTTAGCTACAACTAGCTTGCATTAAGTTTGTTGACCAGCTGGCTTTCAATTGGGATGATTGAGGCAGCTAGCTTGCCAGCTAGCACAATGACTAAGATATCCTATTCAATTTTATGTTCAATGACTATTGTTAATATTAGCTAACACATCACATGACAGGACAGAGTTACAAAAGAAATATTACATTACTAACTAGTTAATTAGCCATTTCATACATTTCCTTCGTCTTAGTTTTAGTTTTGTTTCATCAGTTACTATCTCAGGACCTCTTTGGTCACCAAATATATGTATGAGGAAGATTAGACCCCATTTTTGAGGAAGAGCAACACAAAACAGAAACAGGAAATAAAACAAATGAAGAGATAATATGGCAAGTTTGAATTTAAAACTTTCTTTAAGCAACACGATATACAATGTGTAATGGCTTGTTACATGTTCTATTTTCTGCAGTCACACAGTACATAATGTCAGCACTTTCTTGCACAGAAGGATGTTTTGTAATTCCATCAGCTGTAGTGTGAACGCTTTGTTTCCTAACTGTCTTGTAAAGTGTTGTGCCAAATTCATTGTACTTTTTCTGCATCTATATTTAATGTGTTGTACTGTTTGTGTAAACAAACCATAATGGCAGTGACGGAATTATGACGTATTGGTGCAATATGACTCATCTTGATTGATTGATTTGCACAACTGAATTAACAAGGCTAATTTTAAGGGTAATATATATATATATATATATATTTTTTTTTTTTTTTTTTTTTTTCCCCCATACCACTCATCTTGTTCAAATGAATCAGTTGCTGGACCTGCTTTCAGCTGACACACACAGGAACTACATTGTGGAGCATGAAGTCTGGCCAAGAATATAACCATGTGTTAACAGTGTGTCACTTATGATATGATGAACAAGTTGTTGTTTCTGGTGTCATCTGACACTAAATCTTCCAATCTAGATGAACTACTAAATTAGATCATCCAATTTGTGTTAGAGCGTTAGGGTGTGAGTGTGTAGGTGCCTGCGCAGCCAAGCGTATGAGTGTGTATATGTAGATGCACTTCTATGTGTGAAGCAATGCCTCATATTTGCTCCAAGTTTCACTTTAACTTTACTTGTGTGGCAGTCAGATTATTTATCCTCCTAGTATCAGAAAATTATAGGACTAAAACTAGTCGGGTGTTGCAGTGCTAAGACTCTCACCTTATGCTCTCTTATCGGAAGCACAATAAATGTTTTGACCGCAGACCTTGAGGCGAAGAAACAATCCAAATATACCTTTGATCACGTCTGATTCAGTTTTCGAAGTCTACAAGTTGAGAGAGTGAGGAACCAAGAGGCACATAGATAGAGTTGGGGTGGTGGCCCTCAGCGTTTATCAAAGAGCTTTTTCAGAGCCTTTGACAACGCTTCCTCACTTGCCACGGCAGCATACTGATCTACAGGAGCCCACGCAGAGATCTCTCCAAGGTTTGGGTGATGTGTGTAATGCCAAACAGAACTCTGTACGACTGAAAAGTTAAGGGCTGCAACTATAGATTTATCATACTCACTGATTGCTTTCCTGATCAGTCAGTTAATTCCAAATGTCCGATCTCAATCACCATTTCTGAATTCCTGAAGTGATGTCTTGAGACAGCTTTTTCTGTCTGTATGTCAGCCACAACCCAAAGGTATTTGGTTTGCAATGATATACAACGAAGAATAGCAGAAAATTAATTCTAATTTGTTCCACTCAGCAAATGTTTGGCATTTTTGCTTTCTAAATGACTAAATGATGAGCTTGCTCATCAGTTATCAAAATTGTTTTCTGACGACGAACTAATCATTTCGGTACTTCATGCAAGCCACACATATGGTCTCTTAATTGGCTGTTTGCTCTGTTCTGTTCTGCGTTGGATTTGGTGATGTTTGCAAACCAGCCTCCTGAGCCAAGCTTGTTATTCAAGATAAAGTTACATTTGTGAAACTTATCCTAGAAGACTTTATTCTTGGAACGTTACAAGGAAAAACATGCTTTTGAAAATAGGGTCAAGTATGCATGGTGTCAGGGGTTTGCCAGAGCAAAATAACAGCCTTATCTAAAGCAATAGAAGAATAATAGAATTTCTTTATTTCGCATTAGCATCACGTCTTCCACATAGATCAGGGTGTGGACGCTGGCTTTTTGCCTGAAGGATGGCATGTTCCCCTTTGTCTGTCTGGATTCATGGTCAGGGATGGAGCAGCAAATTTAAGTGTGGAGGTTCATGCATTTCTACATTTTCTTCACCACCATGAGCAAATAATGGTCTCCCTGAACACCTACGTACATAGCTTTAACACAGCATTAATTAAGAACAAAATGAATGTACTACTAGAAATCTGAATGAGTGCAAGCTTTAATTTTCCTTCCTAAGCAAAGACCAAGCCCATGTCATTGTAACTAAAGTTGAAAAAGGAGTCAATCTATCCATGTTGAACAATGTCAAACTCACTGATTATGGCAAGCAAACTATGGCTAATGCCAGCATGTACTGTCAAGCTAGCCAACATTGGTCTGCTACAGACTGCTCGCCTACTAATTACAGGGCGTATTCAGACTTCAGCATCAGGATTTTCACATGGATCATGGTGCAGTCAAGTCACCTATCATAAGATTCTCCTCTTAACTAGTCCACTGGGAATGACTAATGAAGCTAACGCTAACTTATTTAGGTAGCTACCTATAGCTGATGAAACCTGAAAGTGACAGTTGTAATTGTAGCAGGTAAAATTGATGGTCGCTGGCCGGAAATGGGATGCCTGCCTTTGTTTTCCTCTGTCTGTGGATTTTCAGTGTCGTGTATTAAATCACATGACAAACATAGCAGCAACAGTAACTAAGGGTGGGGCTTGGCCAATGGTTAAATCTAGCAACTTATAAATTGGCAGGCAGAAGAGGCGCAGTGTTTTCCAACTTATTTCTACTTGGCCACTCACTTCCTTTATATCCTTCTTTACCTGTCTCCCCTCACTCCTCACCCTTAATCTCTCCCCTCACTCACATAAAGTATGTACCACACACATATTAACATGCAACATTTACAGTACTGGCCCAGTTTTCCCTCGAGCAGCATGTGGCCTAACAGGACGCGCCCTCAAACAGTGATGCAAATAGCCGCCCCAGCTGTCACCTATCAGGGAGGATCCTCGGTGAGTACATAACCGGTCGTGTCCCATCACTGCAGCCTATGTCTCCCTTCATTTTGCATTACAGCGGGTGGGAAAACATTGGTGGAGGCAAAATAATGGGCCTGCTTAGATATGAGGAGGAGTAATCTAGGACAGGAATTAAACTTTCATCTCCTCCAAACAGCATTTCAACGACTCGACTGATTCGTCTCTGCGCAACAGTGCCATTTGTAAACTCAGACATGAATTATTAACAGGGGAGCTTTGCATATCGTTGAGACTCATCGGACAGCTTTTACATCTTGGCACTCAGCAGGCCGCAGCCTCTCAGGTTATGATCGAGATACAGTAATAATGGAGCTTAGTAAATAAGAATTGCATTAATTTCAAATTAGAGGCTGAGGAGCATGGTACAGCACGCTAAACACAGATTAAGATTATTTACAGACTGCGCAATCATTTTGAAACATCATCCTTTTCCTTTTTTCCCTGGAAACTAAAAACACGCACTGGAGCAAAACTCTCAAACTCCAAACTTCATTTTGTCATTATGGGAAGACAGCATACGGCTCCAGTTAAAGTTTCTGCTGCCTCTGCAGTTCCACCTATATTGCCTTGTGTATAGGAAATGCCAACAAAGAGACGGCTGGAACCATATGCCACTCATTTATTGCAGTGTGTTTTTTTTTTTTCATAATCAGCCACTTAGATGCAGGTCTGTCATTTACATATTTGCATGCAAGACAAATTGTTGTTTACGTCTTTTCAGGATGCGCAGTCCTATATCAAGAGCACCTTTTATTGGCTGGAACACAATGTTTTCTTGTCATCTGTGTTAACATTGGACAAAGTGTTACGTACTGTTTGAGATTTAAAGTGGAGAGCATTTTTACAGGAATATGGCAGCTTATCTTTTGCCATTATTCCAACATGCACATTTGGATTTATACAATTACGCTTCCAGCATATTAAGGCTTTGCTCTATTAAGCATTTAAACATTATTTTATGAACTGGGGGATAAAAAATAGGCAACATTGCCATTACTACAACAGGGACAAAGTGTAGGTCATAAAAGTTCCCCAATCCATTAAGCACAACTGAAAAAAACCTCTCAAATAGGCCTTTTAATCTCACTTTATTGCTGCAGCATATATCAAATGAAAATGCATAAATGAATATTTAAATATTTCACATAAGGTGGCCATTAAACCGGTTTTGTATTGTTTGCTATACGACCCCGGCTTGTGCCGTTGCAAAGAACCACAGTCGCACACTGGAGCTCATATTTCTGGGGGATGCGGAAAACCATTGACCAAATTCAATTAAAGATCATCATCAGATCTTATATTTACTTTCTATTTTTCAATCAGTGCCTTTTCTTATTCAAAAATAAGCCGCTACTATCGATTCTGCTGTGATTAAAAATTGATTGGCACTTATGTTGGGTGCCAGGGATAGAAACTCCCTGTGCATCGCGGCTGTTTTGTACCTTGGAGCATTAACTGCAATAAAAGTAGATGACTCCGGAGCCACCAAAGGGCCGACCAGGGCAAAAGGTCCAGCTCATGAAGGAAGAAAGAGGAAAAATAAGCAATTTATCTGAGAGAAAAGAAGCTCACCTCTAAGACCTCCCTTGGCAGCAACTCATGAAGATACTGGATACTGCAGCAATATACTAGACACGCCACTGTCAAATGGACCATGTTCAGTGGCATACTTGACAATATTAAAGCGATAGTTCACTCCGAATGAGCTTGTAAAGATCTGATTGTCCTGTCATGTCCTGGAATCTATTATACGGTATTAGAGATTTAATTTGGCACATGTTGACGGTTTATATTCAGGCACCAAGATACAGTAAAGGGCTGTGTGTGTGTGTTTTCTTCAGACGTCCATAGTCAGTACGCCTCTGGAATAAAAGATGCAAGTGTGTGCATGTCAGTGTGTGTTTGCTTCCATCTGTTTCTACAGTATGGTCATTGCTCTGGGCGAAGGGTCAAACTGTGTGTCACAGGGAGGTGTCAGGTTATGACGAAGCGTCGTAGCTCGGGGAGGTCAGACGAGCTCACAGAGATGGAAGTGGTCGTGGTGGTTGTTGTGGTGGTTGTCATGGTGACGCCACATCCCTGAAGGTCATACTGGCTAATGGCTGTCCCGGATACAAATAACTTCACTATTAATAAAGCCACCTCTTTCAAGGTCACATGATTATGACAGTATGAGCTTTGTAAGTTATACAGAGACTGTAAAAGGTGTCACACAAACTTTCTAAACATATTCCTCTTTGTGTTTAGTTTTGTTGTTTAATTTAAGTAATATTTACATATAAATGTGTCCTGTGTTTTCTAAATGTATTTAACCAAATTAAATCTGGCGAAAAACAAAAATTTGTCTAGTTTTATTCCCAAATACAGAAAAAACTTTATTTTTTCTCATTTCTTAATCGACTTTCAGTATAGACTTAATATATTTTTATGGAAAGAAATCCCTAAATGTACCCAATACAACGTCTTATAGAGGAAGTTACAGCTTTTTACTGCCACCGTTTACAATGCAAAGTTAATGCATACGTGTCAGAACACTTCTGCATGCATCAATGTGTGTATGCATGGGTGCCTAAGTGGGGCCAGCGGCTTGGATGAGCATGCACAGAGTCATGTGCCCAGCAGCTCCCTGTCGCAGCCTCAGACAGACACAGCACTGCTCTAATTAGCTGACCTGTCACCATCGACACCCACAGCTGTGCAGCACTCAGGGAGCAGGCTGAGCACAGACAGAGGCTGCAAGGTGCAGAGAAAACACAGACACTGATGAACACATCCAAGACTTCTGTCATCACCTTCAGGACGAAGGACTCCACCTCATACTTTTGCCTAAGAGGTCACACTTCATTGTGATTACACTGGATTGAGCCTTTTTCTTCTTCCCTTGGCAATCCAGTGACATTTAGAGGTATAGCTTAGTTATTGTAAAACATACTTTTGGTAGGTTTCAGGGACATTTCTGCCAATAGTAATCCTAGTTTACTGCAGATTTTGCCACAAATCAAATGTATTTATACAGTCAATTGAAACACCTTGACAGCACACAGGAGATCTCAGTTTAACCAACCAGGTCTGAGAGACTTATTTGGTGTTTTGAGCAGGTATTCTGAAACAGGCCATCAGTTCAAAATCAGGTTTCTAAGCAATTCTCATAAAATTAAGAACATTTCTAAGCTAGAAAGTTGATAAAATACTGTTGAGTATGCCTTTTGAGCTGCTGGGCTCAGTCTCTAGAACCCAAGCAGAACATGAGGGTTAAATGACTTTTCTGCCTTAGTAAACACAGTTTGCTGCTGAAGTGACTAAAACCTTGGCAAATCTAAAATAAAAACGAGGAGCAGTCGAGGACAAACGCTGTTGCCGATGAAGCAGAAAGCACATGTTTCCATCCGCACAGTTCTGTAACCTACCAGCTGCTTCTCGGCCCGCTACAGGCTATTGTTTGGACCAGGTTGTGTGTGGGAACATGAGGGGAGATGACACCAGGGTGGAGATTTAAGACACGGTGCGCTGACTATCGGAGGTCTCCTGGTAGGCCTCAGACACGGCGCTCTGTGCCTCCCTTCCTCAGCCCACACTCATTCTCAGTCTGGCTGCCACGCACACACTTACGCAGGGCAGAGAAATCCCTCATCTTGTATCTGGTTCAAGGTCCGCTGCCGTTGATGACAGTTGATGACAATCCAGCGGGGAACGAGGGAATATCACCTGCGACTTGAAATGGAAAGCAGTGAGAGAAGGGGAAGAAGTGAGAGAACACACAGCGAGAGCACAGAATAAAATCGAGGATTTTGCACTTTAATTTGAAATATTGACACACAAACCTGTCATATTAGCAGATCAAAACATTTCTTCTTTATTAAGGCTCTCATTAGCATTCTACTCCACACAGAATACTACAGAATAACATTAATCCCGATATTTTTTTTTCTCACTTTCATACACTGACTACAAATGGATCATCAATTGATTGTAATTGGTGGTGATTATACATTTTCTACTGTTAAAAGATGAGACATCTGTTCTAAACCAATCCCAGATATTTTATAGTAGAGGAAACTAACCAACAGACAAACAAAACTATCGATCTCCCTCTCTCTCTGACACACACACACACTCACACACTCTCACACACACACACACACACACACACACACACACACACACACACACACACACACACACACACACACACTCACAAACAAACTCACACCTCTTCCGCTTGTAAAATATGCACTGTGAATCCACGTCTAGCGAGAGTTGTATGCCCCTGCATTATGCCTGAGTGATATAATTTATATCATTTCAGAGAAAAGGGAGGAAATCGATGAGATTTAGTTGGCAGCAGGACCCGATAATTAATTCTCAAGGTTTGGATAAAATATGTGACTAATGAGGGAGAAATGTAAATGTTATGAAGTTTCACTTGAAACTCACCAGCCACCCTGGCCCCCACCACAGCCATAATTGAACTTCAGAAAGTCAATAAACTGTCCGTAGGAATGATTTCAGCTTGTCTCCATCTTCTATATTTTCTGAATTTAGAGTGTTTCCTGATGAACTTGAAGGGAGACACTTCCCTCTGTTGCATGTATATGAACTCACTTACGAAAATCACAAAAATCTCCATACTGTACATTTTCTGTATGTGTTTAAAAAAATCTCATTTAAAACCAGTTAAGTGGGACACTTTCTCCCACTCCTAACCACTATTAGTGAACACCGATTAAAATGATGCCACATTTTCTGGCCTTTTAGCAAAGTAAACAGTTAAAATGAAAGAGGAAAAACAGCTACTGATGTTTTCAGAAATATTTTTCTTGGATAAATATTAAAAGTCACTTGAAACTTTGATCTGGGTGCTTCTGAGCCTTTTCGACATCAAGGAAACTACCCACTTTTCATTCCACCTGTCAACTGCCACAATCTGTTTTTATTTCCAGCTACCATCTCTGTCTGGGCTGGAAATCTGCTTCCCAGACTGAGTTACCTGCGACTGAGCTATTGTCAAGTATGTTTGGAAAATGAAAAGCACTGTGAAGTAACTTTTGGTTGTGATTTTTTTTTTTTTTTTTGCGTTGCATTATTCACTGAATGCAAATAAAAATAACATCAAGAGACAGGGAAGTATTTCTGTAGGGATCAAGTCACTGCAAAGGGCGCGATGAAAACATGATGCAAACCTTCAGTCTCCCGTCTGACGGCTTGTGCTGTTCAACGTCATTAATGGGTATTACTGTGGAATTGTAAGCTCGATACTGCTGATGTTACGGCCTTCATCAAAGCCATCCTCACAGCGTCATAATCAACCAGCCAAGGACTAAGTGCTGCTGAGGTGTGATTGAGACGTGCGCTATATGCTCCCAGAAGCCAACTTCATGGTCCATCTTGTTGGATACCGTATGTGTGCATGGAGGACGTTTGTGTTTATGTATGAGCGGCGGGCCGCGAGTGTGTGAGGGTCAGGGTTGAGTGGGGAATACGTAGGCCTGGGACCTGGAGATTCATGTGGAAGAAGGGAAGGGAGGGATGGAGGACGAATGTGTGGGTGAGGACGTGGAGGGGTGGTAATCGGGAGTGCGGAGGTGGCGATGTGGAGGAGGCAGTGAGGGTGGAGCAGTGAAACCCGACTTAATGTGATAGGAATTCATCCAGGCAGAGGATCTGAGGAGCTATGCAGGAAGGCAGCAGTGATCTACGAGCAGTGGAAACAGCCACGATGCCGTTAAATGGATGAGAGCCACAGTGTTTATGCCAGTGACATTAAAGGAGAATTCCACCCCCAGATTCACTCACACTGTATATCATCAGCTGTGTGCATCTTCATGATGAAGTGCTGTAATTTAGTTTGCCATTGTATACACTTGCATCAGTTTGCCTACTTTCCCAGAATGCTTTTCATTAAAAAAATGTTGCCTGGACTTGTTGCATCCAGCAAAGATTTGCAGAAGAAGGAAGTGGTGATAGTGTTAGTAGTAAGTCACTGAGATTTTTTTTTTCTATAAGAGCATGAAACGTTTTGTGGCTGCAATGCATTGTGGTCTACTGAGTCAGTGAAGAAGAGAGCGTGTCTGCTTCTCAGATGCCAAAATCTGACGTTAACAACCAAACTCTTGAAAATCTTTCTCATATTAAACTGCACACGTGCAAGTCAAATATCTTGGCCAGTTATCCACAGAAAAACAAACCAAAATATTCCAAACCATAAAACAGGCTGAGAAATTAAAGTGACATTGTACAAATTGTTTGATAACATCACACTGTGAGCTGGCACGTCTTTGAGGTTTCAACAGAAGGCTCCTAAACAAACTCACCCAACAACTCTGTGATCTACTCATTTAAACATTGTTTCAACTTAGTTAATTTCCATCCAAATTTTTGTTTATTTCTACCTCAACTCCCTATTCATCACCATACAGTAGAGGCTGATAAAAACATGTGATGAAGAAATGATGAGAAAGAAATTCATTAGAGTTTCTGGTGTTTAATTAATTGTCACATTGTTTTGAATATATCTGCATAGTTGACGGAAACATGCACTGATTCACATTATATTTTGCCAGAAGTGTCTGAAATTTGCTTAAAACTCGTGTAACATTCAATGGAAACATAATTAGTTACCTCTCACCTCTCCAAAGATCAGCAGTATGCAGAAATTTCAATGTGGATTTCAGCTTTGAAGTGATTTATAATCAGGGGTGCACATAACTGGCATGCCTTCCTCCGGTAATGTAACAATGACAGCACAACTGTTCTTTAAGTCTATTGCTTAGGATTTATTCCCAAATGTGAGAATGGTAATTTGACAAGAAACAGACAAATAAACAATAAATCACCAAATAAACAAATATACAAATTGCACTTAAATGTCCCTTGTACTTCAAATATGAAATATCCTTTTAACCTTGCATATGAGATAGCTTAACCTTAGTATAAAAATAAAATGTTTGTTGTCTTGTAAACTTTGTGTTGTTTATACAGCACCTTATGAATTATTTTCTTTGTCTTTGTCCAATACTAACCTTCAACTCGTTTAAACACAACATGAATTTAAGCATGGATTTTCACGTCATGAACTTGCATATTAATTTCCATTATAACAGAAACGTTTTAACTTAAACCTTACATAAATTTATAGCTACATACAAATTAGCAACATTAGCAGTGGTTCGCGTCCAAAAAAAAAAAAAATCAAAAACGGAAACAACACAAACCTCATTGGCTGCATTACAACATATGGAGGGTAAGGCTTCTTCTGGGGGACTTTGAGACACTTGACAATAATTTTAAAACACTTCTAGACACTTGACAAACGAACCCTTTTCTGCCTATTTTCGTACAATGTCCTTGCATTATTATGGTCCCCCCGAAACACTTGCAGACATATAGTTCCGGCTCTATGTCTTTGGGGGTAGGAAACAAAAGTCAACTAATGTGTCACTGAAAAAATGAACTGCAAACATGAGGCAGTTATAACTGGTACGCAGGTAGGTACACAAAAGTCAGAAATGTGTAAAGTTGTTTGAAAACAGGCCTTTGCGTACCAGTACCAACCGAATTTGGTCTGGATTATAGGATGGACAATGTCGTGAATAAATAGTTTGCAGTGTGAAGTTACAATCTTGTAGATGGCATTAATGCAACACTTCTGGATGCCAAACACCATAAAACTCATCAGAAGAAGAAGGCAGCCACTATCATTGGGTATCAACATACATTACTTGTCCCCTCGCGCTTCTCGTCAACACTTTGACCCGATGAACTGTCCAACCTGAACCAAAAAAAACTTTTCCCTGGAAAGCGTCTCAGTGATGTGTTGTGGCTTGAAGCTAGCGAGTAGCGAACAAGCTAAGAAGTTTGCATTAACATGTAGCAGACAAAACAGGTGTGTTGTGTACAGGTTGAAAGAATTTCAATCATCCATTTTTCTATAAACACTGAGTAAGGAGAACATGAATGTGGCACGAGCTATTGCTGACAAACAAGCTAGCGTCCACTTGCTAAATGGCGAAATAAGTTGAATGAAGAAGAACAACAACAACTAGCTCTGTGAGGTTTTTCTTCGAGCATTTCTGAAGGACACATGTCCTGTCTCTTCCTGTGCTGAAGATTTTGCTTTATTGAAGCAGGCGGGGAGTGAATGTTGGAGGTGCATAGTGATGTGAATGGGGAACACGGATAAAGCAGAGCACTGCATAAACTATTAGGATGGAGTTGAGAGCAAAGTTGCACTCTGGTGAGTTTTGGGGGCTGCTCTTTGATGGATTGGAGGACATCATACAAACCACCTTGCAACTTGACAGAGACTCCACTGTGAGTGAATGGATGCGCTTAAAGCAAGCAGGAAAATGCTTGGCAGCGTCCTCCCTGTATGACCTGGTCCAAATAGTAAATACAAGCAATCCAGACTCTTGCTCCAACATCGTCCAGGTGGTTAAATTGTCTCTTACACTATGTTCACAGTGAGAGGGGACTCTCACTTCTCAACGTAATAAAAACCAAGTACACATCTCTTCTGTCAGAGACTCATCTCTCAACCCTGATGCAACCTGTCAATGAGGACCACAGAGACATTTGACCCAAAGCCAGCTGTTGACCTGTGGATGTAGACAGCTAATCTGAGGATCAACCTGGGAGGTGCATCTTCATCATTTACCAAGCTGGAACTTGAAGCAGAGGACATGAGGGAGGCACGGCAGAGGACAAAGAGGAAGATTGTGTTATTTAAGATCTTGCTATGTGTGGACTGAGTACCAAACATAATTTCCTGGTACTCACCTGAGTAGCTGACAAAAAATGTATGTGCACCTCTGTTATGAGTTTTTCTTTAAAGCTGCTACAATATATATTTCTTCGTACTAACAATCCATCAAATGACTGTACATGAAAGGTGTCGTAGTGACAAACCCACCTGACTTTGACTGACGTTTGCTTCATAACATTCTTCTTCACTTTTTGCTTTGATGTTATGGTCTGTGCTTTGGTTCACTCTCAACACTCACATCAGTGTCATTTTCAGACAAATTTAGTGGCTAGCTGTTGCACACAGGGGAGCATTTAGTGGCTAAAGAGCCAGATATTTCCCTCAGGAGTTGGTGGAGACCAAAACTAAGGTAAAAGAGAGTGATTATTGGTTTTACATTCATCAAGTGGACAGAAACACAACTCCAGACAATTCTTATTTGTTAATGCAATGTGTTTGTCAGCGAGCTTTGCACTCACCGCTATTGTTCATCAAAAATTCGTCTACAAAACGAGACAGCGGCCATTTTTGGCATTTTTGATAGCGTTGTAGTTCGAAACGTTGCCAGGAGTGGAGGAACAAGAAGGAGCAGCCACAGTGATTACTGTTACTGTCCGATGAAGAGCTGCAGGCGACAGGCTGCAAACCAACTTCAGCTTCTCAGCAAGGTAACAAGATCTTTTCAGTTTCACCATGCCCTGCCGTCCGCAGACTCATGCCATGTACAGCATTAAAAAAACGTCACGGTTGCCCACAGAAGGATGGAAGAAGGCCAATTATTGCCTGACGTTTTTATTAATACGAAAGTAGATTGTTTTTCCGTTGTGTGATTGAGGGGTATCTGTTGGCAAAAATTGAATGTAATATTCATAATTATGTTGTAATGAATCGCCTTAAAACAAGAATTGTGTTTTCACTGCCTTAGAATAAGCTCATTATATCTACCAAGGGAGCGTATTCCTCTTCCACGTACTCTGCCATATTGCACCGCCATGTTTCTACAGTAGCCCAGGACGGACAAACCAAGCACTGGCTCTAGAGAATACCTTTCACGTTTTAGTGGCCACCTTTTGGAAGCGAAGTGGATTGAGGGGTATTCAATTAGTTGCAAACTGCAGTGGACACTTAAACTGCATTTGCTGTCACCAGCAGTAACTACAGGTGTTGTCAAATCAACCAGGACTGAAATCTTCAAGACTGTCACTTTAATTAATCAAAAGCTTATTTGCTTTTTCATTGCTTTTAGAGCCTTATTTGACTATTTCAGTGTTATCAGGTGGGCTTTAGCTTCCACTTTAGTTGTGCACATCATTCCAGCAAATGTATTATGCTTTTACTGATACAATAATAGCTCATTCTATCTAAGCCGTAAAAAGAAACTCTGAGGGCCATGCTGGCATGCTTGCAGCACACAATTCTTGTGTGAGCTGTTGCATATACAGGATGTGGAGTGTTTTCATCTCCTTGATGTTCCACAGACTCAAGCAACACACGGAAAAGGCAGGCAGGCAGGGAAGGAGATGTTGCTTTGGGCCTTACAAATGACCTAGATACTGCAGTATGAATTTCATTTACCTCTATCGCAGCATCTAAGTGTACCTCACTTTCCTTACGCATCCATATGGCAAGTGTGGAGCTGGACTGGATACAAAAACAGCCCACAGGTAGGCTTTTTTTGATCAGCATTTACTCGCTCACTCCTTCACTCACTCACTCAAAATAAATGAGAGAGGGGAAAAATATAGAGAGAGACCTCCATGTTTCTAATCCCCGAGAACTTATCTGCTCAGTGGGTAAAATGTTTTGCAATAAGCAGGATTTGGCTGGAGCCAGAATAAGTTAGATGTTTGCTATTCTGCTCCAGGACTGAAAATTTCCCTCCATGTAATGCAGAGGTTACAGGTGTTAACCGCAGCCAATGGAACTATTGATTAATCGGAAAGGCAGTTTTGCAAGCCTTCTTAGACCACAAAGTGGCTGATCAGAATTCTGGAGCTGCTAGTTCCAACAGTTTCTCGCTGGGCACGGGTGGAGAGGTGAAGAAATGGTGGAGAGGGAGGAGAGGAAGAATAGCTCGAGATGAAGGTGGTGGAGGTGGTGGGTCGGGGGGAGGCGAAGAGATATGACACATGGGGTAAAGAACAGATGGGGGATGATGGAGTGAGAGTGAAAGTGTGGAGGGAGAACAAGTGAAGAAAGAGGGGAGAGGGATGAATTCTGAGGCAAAAAGAGATGTGAATTGAAGGCCAAGTAGTGGGTTATCATATCTGAACTGCGAGACATGAATCTCAATCCATCAATAAGCGCTGCATTTTGATAAAAAATACCCCTGCTGCGGCCTGTCTTAATGGATAGTGTGCCGTTGAATGCGTCATTTTTACTCTTCCTCTGAAATACGAGCGAGAGAATGGTGCCCACTCCACAAAGAGATCTGGAGCAAGGTCAGTGATCACATCAAAAGTAATAGTGCCCCTCTTTTTCCATATATGCTGTCTGAGTGTTCGATGAATCAGAAAAGCTTGCTATTTCTAAATAATTTTCACAGATTTCCCACAGGTGTAGCATGCCTTCCATAATTTAAAATTCCTTAGGCTGAATTGCCACTTCCATATTAACAAGAACTTTGCCTTTGGAAAGGTAGAGCTCTTAGATATTCAGTGTAGCGCTGCCACTCTTAAAACAGCAGTATGTATTATCTGAACACAAACCAAAACGCCCCTCAGTTACTGGTGTTACGTCTGTCAAGCTTTCTGTTCCCATATGGCGCTTAATGCAGTCTACAATAACGGTGATTTGCCACCGGAAAGAAAGTCTTCATTCCTGTGAGAGGTTGACAAAATCAAGTTTCTCTGTTCTGTGGCCATGTGACCGACAATTTTGTCGATTTTATGAGCTGAAACTGGCTAGCGAGTCAAGCTAGCTTCATGAGTACAATGAAAATACTGTCTGTGTGCAGCTACTGACACTGAATATTAATACAAACCTGATTCCAAAAGAGTTGGGACACTATGTAAACTGTCAAATAAACAATGTGTTCTCAGCACTCAATTGAAAACAGTAAGATCAGAAAATGTAAAATCAGAATTCATGCTAACCCTCTTTAGCTGGTTAGCTTATGTTGCCTTACTGCTTTTAGGAGGAAGATTTAGCCATGTGTTTTAAGGCTAACTTGGAAAATGTTGTTTGTTTGTTGCTGCTGGTGTAACATGCCCAGATCCAATAAAGAGCACGACAAAGCTGCTAATGCTAGCCTACTCTGATATTGTAGCATCCAGGATATTGGAGTGTGACCACAGTGGATGTGGCAGTCATGAACAGGCCTGTTATAAATGTAATGTATTATGAACTGCTGCTGTAGATAGAAAGCTAGCTAGCCAGACATTACAGCAATTCAGTGTACCGTCTGATCAGTTCTTTGGGTTTAGAGAGGGTTAAAAAAAAAAAGAAAAAAAAGCAAAAGAAACCACCATCCAGACTCAACATATGGTATTATTCGTACTCCTGCCTTATCCAAAGCTTTACATCCCTGCTGTGCCCAGTTATGGTTGCAAAGCTGTGATGACAAATGTTTATAGCAATGCTTAAACAGAGATCATTTGTTTAAATTATGCAGTTTTTAAGCTGTATCACAAGCCATTTACACTTTGACCAAGTCTTTTCAATCACTGGTGCTGAAAGGTTCAGCATGCTATATAATGCACCACTGCTAGCCTCGTTCTATTAGGCCGTTTTCCACAACAGATGCTCAGGACACATTCAGTAAACTGTCACACACACACACAGCTAGTGCTTTTTTGCTGCTGTAAACCTCCCGGTACATAAAGCTAACATGCAAATACAAATTGCGTTGCGACATCTGAAACACTGTGTCACATCTCTGAAAGTGGAGGGAGGAGGCGAACCAGCCACCCAGGAGCAGCAGGGGGATTTCATGCTAGCTTAAATTTAGGCACGCTGTTTGGGGTCTTTATTGTTCCTCAGAGACCAAACTTTAAGTGAATTTCTCCACCAGGGGGGCTGTTCCATGAACAGCACTTCCACCATGCATACTGGAGCGAACAGAGGCAGACATCTGCAATCTGCCAACGCCCCAGGTAAAGCTCTGTCCTTCTCTGTGCTGATCTCAAATGAGCTTTTCCATCCTGTGCCGTAACACTTTCCTGTCAGTGAAAATAATTCAGAACTGGTCTGTCATCCTGTGTCTAGAGACAGCTGCATAATGCTTTGTTTAAAGGCTCTATTACACTGGTGGGGAGAGTGAAGGCTTTGAGAGATGATTTTGTCTTCCTCATAACTTTTCATTTCAGATATTGATTTGAAAGACATTTCTCCCCCACTTGCCAAGCAAAATTATTTTAACAACAGCTTACCACGCAGTCTTACCCTGCAAAAAAAAAAAAAAAATTAAATTTCACAGTTGCAGGAGGAAAACAAACACTGCAGAACGTACAGATACACCGGAGATTTCATCATATTCAAAGCTCCGTGATGCGCCATGACCTAGACGCTCCGTGTTTTCTTATGACTTCTGCCATGTTTCAAGGAGCAGTGAGCATGTTCGCTTTAGCGAAGCATGCACTGAAGCAAAAGTAATCAGCACTGTGGGGGTCTTTGGAGAATACTCCCTAACAGGTTAGCAGGCAGACATTTTAGGAGGACATGATACTATGAAAGGAGGTATAGGTGACAGCGAAAGGTCCCTGTAGGAAAGGCAGGTAGCTGACCTGGTGGCTTACAAGATCAAGCTCACATTCCCATTTCACGCTTTGTGTTGCAGAAAGATTCAAAAGACAGAGGATATTATTCCCTCTGCTCTCGACCCCGCTGAGGTCCGATCAAAGATCCGAGCCTTTGATGTTTTAACCCCTGGCTGTTTGGAGGGGGAAAAAAACGCCCCTCCTGTGAACCAGATGGAGCCTGTTGCACGCTGGGAGCAGCCAGGCAGTGTTACGGGTCCCACCTGTGGTTTTAATTACAGTGCATGACGAAGGGATGCAGTGAAGCGGAAGGAGAGAGGGAAGAAAGGGTGACCCTCGCTGTTCAGAGAGGGTGGAGGAGGGAGGGGGAGGAACTGTATTCACCTGTATTGATCACAAATGATGGACCACTTTATCCCTACCTGTCGTCCATCATGTACTAAGCTATGCATTTAATGAAGGCGTTTGTTAAGCGGCTGAGCTGTACCTTACACATTCGCCCGTGCATGACTCCAGCTGTCATGTTTTCAAAGCGCCCCATGATGCCTTTTTTTTCGCCGTCTTCCCTGCTCCGTCACAAATCATCTACATTCCACACACACGTCCATATATTTTCCCCTGTCTGTCTTCTCCTCTCACTGGTGTATAATTTGTGCATATCACTGTTGCTTCTCTGCATGGTTCTCCAGCTCCTCTGCATGGATGAACTCCTATCAGATTAAACTGGCACTCACTGATTCTGACCTACCTGCCCCTCCCCTGCATATATACCCCACACCAGCATCCCAAGGGCCCACACTACCCCTCCCCACCCCCCCAACCAGCACCTCTTCTTCTATCCTTCTTTTGACATTTCGGCTCCTTCTGTCATCTGAGAGGCCCTGCTGAGTGCTGAGGTGCTTCAGTGGCATGAGGTGGGAGCCCAAAAATCCCTGCAGGCCTTTATGTATGCATTCACAAAGGTCCTGAATATTTTCTGATTCTGCAAAGATATATTACTGTGTTGTCCCGGCGAAGGGGTCTCTGAATTTTACTCCAGCTAAAAGAAAATGCTGCATTGTAGGTTTTGCTCAGGTTCCCTTTCTTTGTAAGATTTTGTACCCATACGCAACAGGGTGTGAAGAGCATTTGAAATACAGGAGGCAGAAATTTACAGTCTCACAAACCTTGTAGGTTTTCTGTCATGTTCTTGAGTATATTGCATGTTTCATCTTTACTTGTTTTGACCCGAGCTTTGGAAAAAAAAACTTGATAAAGTTAGTTTTTATTTCTCTGTAATGTATTCAGCCAGGATTCTTGGGGAACTGTATTTTTTCCCCCCTTCCTCTCTTTCTCTGTGAGCGTGCGGAGCTGCGTGTCAGATCTGTGGGATGCCTGTAGGCTGCTCCCAAGAGAAGCACGGTGCGCTCATCCAACACAAACAGGGTCACAAAACAACGACTCAGCCACTTGTGCAGAGTTTACTTCAAATTAGCCCAACTCTTGTGTAAGTACATCGCAGCCAATCAAGCTGATCTCATGTCAGACAATGAGCTGACAATGTGAGACAGAAACAGAGGTGATGCCAAAGGTAGAGACTGAAACAGATTGCATCAAAGTGATGTGAAGCGAGCCTTTTTTTTTATTTTTCTGTGATTTAAAAATGATTTCTGCTCACAGAGGAGCCAACTGAGAAACAAACTGTTAAACACTCCTGTAAATACCAAGCTGATCTTTGTGGTGCTCGCTGTAGTGTCTGTTCCAGCAAAGTGCTCTGTTTCCAGTGATGAAGCTTTGATTTTCAGGTGGTGTAACCCGTGTTTGGGTGAGACAATCATCATCGCTAACAGGCGAACGGAAGAAGAGGGCTCGCCGGACCTTCTGCGCGTCACGAAAAGCTGCGATAAGCACAATTATCAGCGCAATTAATATTCCAGCCATATTTTGCAGGGAGGAAGCAGAGGGCACAGCAGCTGCTCCCATATGCAGACCTTGCTGTTATGACCGTGGGGGCGATGTCAGACACCATACCCCCCACCACCACCACAGCTCACCCTCCTCCCAGCAGCCATCTCTTCTCCCGTATCTGATTTACCTCAGCTTCCGCGATCTCTGCCCCTTTATTTGCATTTTAACCTCTGCCTATTGTTTTTTTTCTTCCTCTTACTCTCTCACTTCTTGTGTATTCATCTGATAATTTAAGGTTTGAGTAAGTTAGAGTGACCACCCTGCTGAAGTGCCCTTGAGCGAGTCAGTGAATTCCCAGTATCACTGAAGAAGCTGATTGTCACCACATTTGTAGTTCAACTAATTCTCCTGGTAAAAATGTAATGTTTAACCAGCAGCAGATCACATCCTCGTGGCCCTGGAGAGCCCATATTTGGGCACACCACAAGCCAAGCACAGAGCCGAAAAGGAGACAGAGTTCATATATTTTTAAAAAAATGAATTTCTGCACCTATTTCATGTTATAATAACTCTGCACTCACTCTACACTGCACGTCTCACACCATTATGACCTACTGTATTGTCCTGACCTGCAGTGCTGGGCTGGCCTGTGACACTCACAGCTTGAGAATGACAGCAGCTCCGGCCTGACAGAAATGCATTGTGGGTAAAGGAGGAGGGGCACACGTAGCGCAGGTCAAACACAGTTGACAGACTGTAGCTGTGCCCAAATTCCACACTGCACACCCATTCTAAGCAGGCTCTGAGTGCAGTATGTCGCCTATTCATGCTGGAACAGGTGCCAAGTTATTTCTACTCTAAAGAGTCAGTGTGGATACAACAAGTCCCAGTTAGATTGAAGTGAAATGGTGACGTCTGTGGCGAAACAGTGAAGGACATTACCGCTGTCCAGTGAAAACCATCTATGTCCAAATTTGGTGCTTAAGATTTTGCTTGCTCCTTTTTAGGGTTTTCACAAGGGCGCAGTGAAATTGTCTCAGTTACCCACCCAGCTGGAGATATCAGGGCTCGCTGTCCTCAGTATAGTAGCTGCCATTTACTGCCATTCAATTTTGAACATGTGCGAATAAAAAAAAAAGAAGCACAGACTTTGTAATTCCCCAAGCGGGATAATCCATCACAGTCGGTATGAAGTCATAATTTCATTTCATCTCTGTTTGATTGTTGTTCTGTTGTGACTGAGATGAGTGTTTTCATGTCAGTGCTCACATTACATTGCACTCTGCTTACTGTCAATCACCTGACACCCACAGGAAAGAGTGCAAGTCTCCACCAGGAAATAATCCCCGGAAAAAAACTTTTATTTAGGATGTCTTTGTCAGCAGGTAATACGGGGATAGATTTGACAAGTGTGTATATTAAAAATGATACAAAAACAAGGAAATGCTGGAAAAAATATAATCACATATTGCATGTGTGGAAGCATAAACGAGGTGCAGGCTGTAAATCGGCCACAACTGTAAATGACACCAACACTCTCATTTAAACCTATTCTGTCCATTAAATCTGTCCTCACCCTCACACCCACACCCAATCCCTCTGTGTGTCACTACAGCTGCAATTACCCGACCCCAGCCGTTAGAGCGAGCCACGCTTCTGTTATCTTTGCAGCAAAAGATGCATACTTAAAAGTGCACACGCATACATCAGCCGCTGCACCTGTATGCGCAGGTACATCCATGCTTAATACATGCAAGCAAATATATGTTCGATAGCGGATTCTGTGGGTCATGGATTAATAAGCAGGGCTAGCATAGCAAAGTCAGGAGGAGAGTGTAATTGTGGCCGTAGTGAGACTGTTCCCTGACATGTAGTCACACCTGGGTGGCTGGCAGCACAGTGAGTAGGAGAGGATCCCCCACAGTCCCAGTTATTGGTATGCTGAAATACTGCAGTGTTACAGAGAGAGGAGAGAACAAGGAGGCTGTGGAGCGCATAGAAAGAGAGCATGTTCCTCTCCCGCACTGTGAGATAAAGTGGGGGGGGGGGCAGAGAGGAGGCTTTGCCGGCCCAACAAGACATGTGTCACAGCCTGAGGAACAGTGACACGCATCCCCTCAATCTCCAGCACAGGCGAGGTTTCATCAGACTACATTCAGGATGTGACTGTCAATATTAAGCTGCATGTACTGTTTGTCTTACAATACACAAATATGTGCGCCGCATACATTTCCCAGCAAAAAGCTTTCTACTGTGTCAGACACCCCTAAAACAAACCTGTAACAGCGTGACACAGGTGTTAAAAAGTTTAAGGTGTTTGCTTTTTCTGAAACTTTTTTTTTTTTAGCGTACATTGCAGTGCAAGTGCATGGAAGCGAGGGATCCATATGCAGTACTTTCCTATGCTAATCCACAAGGGAAGGGGGGAGAGTGAGAAGCGGGTCCTGCGCCAGTATTGAGCGCGCTGTAAATCAAATTCAGGAAGTTCAAAGAAAGATAGAAAACATAGCCTTGTCCCGGGGAGAAGGAGAAGTATTCGCTCATATACCAGGGGATCAGTGCGAGATCACTGGATATCGGCGCTGTCCAAATTTGCACAAAGGCCCCGATGCGACAGTCAGTGCTCAATTCTTAGTCAAGAGGAGGAGGCTTGATTTTGTTGTTCATTTACAGTTATGACAGAGAGGCGATTTTTATTCTGTTAGCATATAAATGGCAGATTTGCTGACTGAGGTTCCGTTGAAGTCGAGAAAAACCTCTTCAGTTTATCCATATTTTATACATTTGTAACAGCAGAGACGGCCGCCAGTGTGCGACACGTTGGACAGTTTTCAAGAAAATATCTTCACACGTCAAACTGTAACAATAGTGGACCTGAGCCATATATCATGCAAAGAGTCAGTGTTTGCAGGCGTTGATTATTTTTTTAAGCGATCATTATTTATGAACGCTCTGCGCTGTGTTGAACTGAACAGAAATGTGCCATTTGAATTGAAAGGTTTCATCCTGGAAACGTTTTTTTAGTGCTGAACAGGCTTATTGTGCTTCCAAGACACATCACAGTGTCCATTTAGATGATAAAAAGCATTAAAAACAGCTGCGGTACTTCACTTCCATGACATTAAATCCCGTGCTTGCCCGTTTATCTGTATATTTTTCAGTCTTCCACATAGGAAAGTGTAAATAAAATTTGTAAATATGTCTATGAACTCTTTTATCTGCCACTAACAGAGAGCAGTGAATAAAGCATGGGCTGTAATGATCTCCTGGTGTTTCCTCTCTGTTGAGGCCCGAGCGCTCACTTCATCTCACCATGATTAATGTAAAATCAACAGGGTCAACATGAGTGATAAATTGTGAGATTTATTCAAATAGCACATAAATAACACACATGCTGCCATATATGCATTCAAGTCAGAAATGCCTGCTGTAATTTATAGATGAGCATGTGATGCTCTCAATCAAAAATCATTAAAAATAAACCATATATATTTGATTAATATGCCGACTTTAAGACACAGCGCTTGGCACTATATGAAAAGGCTTAAAAGAAATCACCACCTTGGGCTTCAGCTCTGTCAAACCAGTGTGTGTGTGTGTGTGTGTGTGTGTGTGTGTGTGTGTGTGTGTGTGTGTGTGTGTGTGTGTGTGTGTGTGTGTGTGTGTGTGTGTGTGTGTGTGTGTGTGTGTGTGTGTGTGTGTGTGTGTGTGTGTTTGGGGTGGGGAGGGGGTGAAATGACAGCTTTATTTCCCCTGCTTCCATAACATTTTGCAGTTTAATTAAGTTAACAAACTGCATATATTGTGGTGCCTTGGCTGTACGAGCCGGGCTTCTGGTTTGAGTGAATTACAAATAGATCTTCTCTCTTCTGAGGGGCTTAACCAGGGAGCTGCCTCAAACAGACTGTCAGAAGCTCGCGCTGAGTGACTCCAGGCCCAAATCTGGAGCAAGAAGTGAAGGTTTGCAGAGTGAAGCTGAGCGACGGCAGAGAGCGAGCTCTTTGACAGTGGATCAAAGATGAGTGGGAGGTCAAAGTGTACAGCTGGTGGGGATGAGGAGAGCACAAAACGCAGTGGAGAGATGGGATCACATGCCAGTCACCGGCATATTGCAGACAGTCGCACACGCTCTCACACAGATTTAGAAATTGTGTGCCTATGTGACCGTCTCCCTGCACATATCACACCCAGAAATTAAATGCTATTCAATTAGATATACTTTACAAATGTCAGCGCAGAGTGGCTCATACAGATCAACCTTAACTGCTCTGCAAAGGTTTTAATTTCACACTCAGTGAGGGAGGAGAGCATTGAGCTCTTTCATCATTGTAGCTCCAGCTCAGTCCAGCTCCCATTGCAAGCCAACAAATTAGACCTCCAAGATGAGATGAGGGATCTTTCATATTACAGCTAATAGTGACAAATGAGACTGGGTGATAGCTACAGCACATCTATAAATGTGTGGCAGTTTCTTTTTGGCAAATGCCATTAGAATCCACCAGTTTGCCATGCTAATCAAAATTATGGACGCTTTCCTTTTTCCCCCCCCCCTGTTAGGAACTGAGACGACATTAGTCTTGTGATTTCAGAATCGAAAGACCAAGAAAAAAAAAAATCAGCCTTTTCTTCTTCTTGGTCACTAATTGCACTTGGTTCTGAGCCGCTGCCTCTTTCCTCTTGTCAGGGATGTTAGTGGAATATTTGGAGTGAAATGTTGATGCAGTCAACATAGGGGGAGCTAAATATAAAATGGCTTGTGTTATGCTAATGGCTGCCACTGAATAATTCAAGCATGGATGATAATAAAAAATGGGAAAAGAGGGGACCTGTCGAGCCACACCGCCGCATGTGTCATGGCAGGGCACTAATTTGCTGTCAAGCCTCATACTATACTTTTTTTTGTACAGGTCAGCTGTGAAGATTAGTAAATATTTTGTCTGCCTCTCTGCTGATTGCAAACTCTCTGCAGCAGACAGTGGAAAGGGTAGCGGGAAGCTGGTTTGGCGGACTCTGGCAGGCGGGGGAATTTGGCTCGCTCAGGACGGCTACTCGTTTTTGCTCCATGCTCTCTGTCATGAGTCCTCAGGAGAGGCGAAGGCAGAGGCGGGGTGGGGGGGGAGAACAAGCTCGCCTCCTCCCTGCACACTGCAGGCCATCAGGGCCAACACACAGGGGTGAAGGCCATGTCAGGAGGCAAAAAAAAAATGGGAAGAAAGGAAGACAGGAGTGGGTCGCCAAATTGGGATATGGTTCTTTCTTTCTTGGACTTGTCTCACAGTAGCCTTCACTGCACAACACCACTCCACCCCCCACCTGGCTCTCAGCGTTCGCTCTCTTTTGTCTTTTATATAAGTGGCTACCTTCCAAACACACACACTGTATCATCCCCATCTACAAATAGTCACATGTGATAGATGCACACGCACTTAAATGCACAACACTTATTACCATGTACGCAAAAATCATGCAGATGAACACGCACACACGCGGTGAGCCGTGGTGTGTGTCGTGTGTTGATAATGAGATGCAAGCTTGGCTGCTTCGGTGTTAACTGTAATTAATATCATATGTGAGGTAAGAGGTATAGCAGTCTGCGCACGCTGCCAGCTGACGTGCTGCTTAAAGGTGTATAATGATGTGAGAAAGCTGACTATTGCCATCAACTTTTCATCTATTTTAGTTGCGTTTTGCCACCTTTGCATTAATTGTTGTGTGTGTGTGTGTGTGTGTGTGTGTGTGTGTGTGTGTGTGTGTGTGTGTGTGTGTGTGTGTGTGTGTGTGTGTGTGTGTGTGTGTGTGTGTGTGTGTGTGTGTGTTGAATCCAGCTCCGCTCTCATTAGCCACATCCAGCTCTTCCCCTGGTTTTTCCTCAGTATCCCTGTCCTGGGAATGGTCTCACACTATTTAGCACTGTCCCCAGGTATTGCTACCATATTTCCTTCTGCTTACTCCGGATGCTCCCATAAATAAAGTCCTCTCTTCCTGGCATAATACATCTTAATTCCCAGCTTTCCACGAGGCATGCTGTGGCCCTTACGCCTGCTCTGCGCTTAGCTGTAGTAAGCTTCCTGCACCGGATGCAAAAATGCAAACGTTTCACCCTTTCGCTTACTTTCAATTTAACATTAATGATGTTGTTCCACATAGAGGCATGAGGATGAAAGATGTGTGGAAAGTAGTCTTTTAATGAGTGCTCATAAATGGCCTTTGTGTGTTCATTTAAAATATTTGAGAAAAGGCAATAACAGCGCAGTCACTTTCCTATTATTGATAATCGCAGTTTTATGATATGTGATAAACATGGTAATGGTTATAAATGCTACCACTGTTTATATCTCCATTAGCAAATAAAAGTGGCACCAGCTCAAAATGCAAACACAACGGTCATTTGCATACAAGGCTGAAGACCTCCAAAGAGACACAGGAAGCGTCTCAACATCCTGCTGTTGTTATTTGCTCCAAGGAAATAAACACACTGGGTTCCAAAAAGTCAGCTGAACCTCCTCCATTTTTTATTTATTTCATTCACAAACAAGATGCAATCTTATATAATCCCTCTTTACATTGACTGAAGTCGCCACCATTAGAGCACATAGTTGTAATGACAAATAACTTCTGATCCATTCCTCTGTCAACTCATTAGGACCATCTGCTCCGCTGAAAGTCAGACTGGGTGAACTTCTGTGACTTCTATAAATGAAATAAGCAAAATATTTCATAATAATGAGTCTGAGTTGTTCCACACACCCTCCTCTGGCGCAGCTTTGTCATTATTTTACATTATGCTACGTCCTGGGGGCATCTCATGGAGATAAAAAAGAAATGCAATGCAAGTTGAATATTAGTTCATTATTTGTGTCATTGATTTCTCAGCTGCGCCACGTATTATTGTGCGTTTTGCTGGGATAATGACACAAATGTAAAAAAAACATGACGTGATTTGCATAAGATTGCATTTCAGATGCGAGCATCATAGGAAATTAATTATGGAGCCAACAGCCACAGTAAATACAGTCATTCATTCCTCCTGATTTTGTCTTTTTATTATCTGAAAGTAAACGCCAGCGCTGAGTCACATGTCGGTGATGAATCTGCCCTGCGTGTTCTGCATTAAATGTGACTGCAGACGGTGCAGCTTGCTGTCGCTGAATGTCTTTTAGATGTTTAAGTGAAACGTGTAAACCTTTAATGTGTCAGCTGAGAAGAATGTGAATTTCCAAACAATTTTCTTGCGGGGAAAGCGCAGTGCAGAGCTATTAGACGCTCTGCATACAGAAAAAAAAAAAAAAAAAAAAGGAAAAGTGGTGAACATTTCTATGCCAGTTACATCTGTATGTGGGCGTGAAAATATTATGAGGTGTAAAACTTAAGTGTGAGAAAATACATTGCGAAGCTGAAGGAGAGGCAGAGGCAAAATAGGCTACTGTGGATGATGGTGATGCCGCTGAAAGAGCTGGCAAAGCCCCGTCAGATATGGAAGAGAGATTGCCCTTGAAAACTAGCTTTGTCTGATGCAACAGCAAACTCATGGTCTGTGTCAAGAGCCATTTTGAATCCGCAGCTCTGCAAATATGTTAATAATCGTGGTCCTCTGCTGTCCTCTGTTTTTGAAGTTTGACTCTTTTTTTTTTTTGCAGATTTCCAAGCAAACTGTATCACTCCTTTGTTGTTTTTTTTGTCGTTTAGCTTCTTTTTAGAATCGTGCCGCTCTCAGCTTTTTTCTCTTTTTTTTTTCCTCTTTTTTTTTTTTTTTTGTCAGGGGTTTTGTTCCTCCAAAACAGATTTTTCTGGTACTACCCTAATGAGACCCTCTCACCGTTTCCATGGAGACAGTCACAAAACTGTCAAGTTTCCACTCTTTCAAAAATCTTGTGGGGGGTGTTCTGCAACTGTCAGAGACACGTTTTCAAGCGGCACGCCGCTTCTTTCAAAGGTGAACCTTTCATTTTTGGTGAATTCAGCCAGTTTGTGAATGCTTTTATCAAAACACGCCGCCTCGGTGTGTCGAAGAATGCCAACACACCGATTGTTGAATAAATAGAGCACATAAGCAGCTGAGCCACTGATAACTTCTCATTGGCTTTGTGCGAAGCTTTCCGTGGCGTGCGGCGCAGAATATGACGCTGAGCATCACAATTAACCTGTCAGTAAAGTAATTTGAGTAAACTGCAGCTTCTACTGCAAAAAAAGGTCCGACATTAAGTGGAACTTCTTTATGGATTCCATTACAAGAATTCTTGATGCATCTGCCACATCGTGAACTGGCCCGAAATGTGATTTTAAAGAAAGAAATTGCTGTGCCGACCTTCCCTGACATCAGTGGGGCACGCCGAGCTTTGATTTGTGCTCTGGTTTAAGAGCCATTGGCCTGCAAGAAGTGTAATGTGACCAAAGAGGACGCTGAAGGATTGAAGCACATCAAAGCCGAACGCACACTGGCCGTCTGCGGAGGGGAGACGAGCGCGTGTGTCTCGGTGCTCCTCCGTCTGACCTCGGGGTGTAAATGCACCCTGTGGTCCCGTGCAGCATGTACGGCCTGCAGATGAGCCCTGTCAAACCACACCTGCGCACCTGTCACTTTCTGCCGGGGCGCTTGGCTCGGCTGGGAAACATCAGATGAGGCACAAAAGAGAAAGATCTCACAGTCTCGCCTTCACACACAGCTATGCATACTGGAATACACTCAGGAATACACAGAAAGACACACACAAGCAGCCACTCACGCTCTGTTAAATAAACACACAACACACACAGGGGACCAGAATTCGCTTAAGACACAATCATATCATTTTATCATTAATCCTTCTTCTTCTCCTTTTTCTTCTTCTCCTTCTTCTTCTTCTTCTTCTTCTTCACAGTTTCTCATTCTCCCTAAATGTCCTCATTTCTGTTCACACATATTTTGGCGCACTGAACCGTGTGAGAGACAGTCCCCTCTCCTCAAGCAGATCCAGACGTCAATCAAACAGCACATGGCATGCCTCCCTGTGACTGACAGGTGATGCAGATGCACATTTCAGAGAGCCGAGCCGGAGCGACACAGCACTGCTGGCAAAACAATGCGGACAGGAGGGAAGCGAGGCCGCGTGCTGCATTTATTAAACAAGACAGGGACACGGACCACAATGAGCAGGGATCAGTTTAACGCGAGGACGCAGCATCCACAACACATACAGCAAGAGATGTTGTTTGAACCCTGTGTGAGCAGCTTCTAAAAGTATGCATTCATCCCATTCCCTGCGTCATTAACCGAAAAATGAGAAGAAATCTATATTTTAAGTTGTCTCTGTCGCAATGTTTAACCCTGGCAAGTGTTCAAGGTTATTCAAAGCCACCAGCTGACACTATTAAAGCGGAATAAGCCGGTTTACTGAGGCTCTGAAAGGTGAGCGATGTGGTCAGAGTGTGAGGTTAGTAGTCAGAGCTTGTTGTCCTGTTTGCGAGAGGCTGCTGAGGAGAAAGTGAAGGAGAAAGGAGAAAAAAAAGGAGGAGGAGGAGGAGAGGAAGGAGGGTGAGATTAGCCAGTGCCTGTCTGCAGGCGGCAGGCCACGGGGCAGGTGAGAGGTGAGAGGCAGCGAAGCGAGAAGGGGTAACGCCTGACTCAGAGAGCCCGCGGCACCTGCCCCCCCACCACGCCCCCCGACAAACACACACATACTGTATTCACGCAAATATGAAGACAGTACGTTTTGACCCAGAACTGCTGTCCATCACTCATTAAGGTACATAATGAAAAGTCATTGGAAAGTCAGCCACATGCCGCCGCTTCTCCCAGCTAAGGCAGCAAAAACTTGTCGGTAAAAGCAGCTAAAGATATATTTGGCATATCACCGGGAATTCAAATGTCTGTTCCCCCTCGGAATAATTCTATTTTTGTTTTTCCTCTCTCCTCCTGTCTGTCTCTCTCGTTCTTCAGTTGACTGAATAATCTACTGGCATTTCGGCGAAGTGAAATGTCAAGGTCATTCGACTTTGTCTCCGTGGAATTACTGATCTGGGTGTCATCTCTGCTCTCTGCATGTGAGAAACTGTGCCCCCCTTTTTTTTTTATCATAAAAAGAAAAGATCAATGAGATAATCCAGACAGATGTGCATATAATGTTCTGTGAGAAACAGCAAAGTCATGTCTGGGAGCAGAGCTCGTCGGAAGCGGGCTTTGTTTGGGATTTGTAAATGCTAGTGGGATGCCAGTAATGGGACCTGGGAGGACGTGATCCTGTATCATTCTTCATAATCTGCATATATCATAAAGAATGGCTCTCTCATCATCTACCCACGGGTTTAATATGTGATGGATATGTGTGAGCAGCCTCATGCAGTTCATTTTTTAGACGAGATATTCCTGGTGAAGCTGTGAATCCAGAGACAAACATCAGCACAGGCCTTTAACGGCGCTTATTTTTAATTTACATGCTTTTTACAGTTTAACTTCAGGGTGAAAAGGTCACCATTTTATTGTACTCTGTGTACTCTGTGTTTTGAATATGCTTTCCAAACTCCAAAGTTCCATAAACATGCCAAGTCATGCCCCTCCAGCTGCCCTCTGGGACATTAAAGGCATATTTACCTGAACTGCAGCCCTCTAAGTGCCCCGATCATTCCCTGTGTCACCAGCAATCCACCAAGGCCACCGCGTGTTTAATTAAAAAGACAAGGTTTACCCGAGAATATATCCCTCCAGCATTCCACATACATTCCAATGAGATGCATCTTATTTCTGTTGCAAAAGGAGAGTGATGGAATTTCAAATGGCAGCATAATTATGGTGTGCTTTTCCTTCTGACAGAAAATCAGTAGCCGGTCCTCCAGGTGGAGTAAGCTTGGCTGAGCGGAGCTGATTAGAGGCAATCAGAGGAGAGAATACACCTTTAACAGCATTGATGCCACAGCTCGGAGAGGGGCTTTATTAGCATACATGTAAGCTATAGGCTGTGTAGATCAGTGTACTTGTTTGAGGGAAACAGTTTAGCAGTCAATTATACAGCAACAGTTCGGAAAGTATTGTTGCTCTCGTGCTCCTTTGATATCACAAATTCCTCTTGGCTTTGATGAATGGCACTTCACCTTGACAGTGCCAATTATGAATTGCAAGTGAATAAACAAAGACGACCACTGTAAGACTTGTGGGGGAGCAGCAGTCTCTGCGCTATAAAAAACAACACTAAAGCACGAGGATCTGAGCAGCCTTACTGAACTACTGCAGTTGTAAATGGTTTATTCAGCTTATTTGTTAGTTTTAACTGAGTTAGCTTGAGGGAAATTGAGAAAATATGTTGGAAAAACGTTAAAAATAAGGTCCGTCTGACAACTGTTTACTACTGTACAGTATACTGACAATATTTCTGTTTATTTTTTCAGTAGTAAAGCTGATGATCAGTGCTGCAGTTCCCATTATTACTCGTTGAAAACAGTAATTATATTACTTTCCATTACTCAGTCCAGCTCAGTCAAAGGTGCCTTTAAGCAACTCTAAATCCTCAACACCCCCGATCACATATTCTGTATTGAAGAAACAAGACATCATGGTTTAAGAAGACAAAGCCGAGATTTTTAAGGTATTTACTGACCACGAACAGCCAGAAGTCCCATCCTAAAGCCTCTCAGTTCATCCTTCAACTCCCGACAAAACCGGGTGTTTCCTGAATGCTTATCAGCAGCTGGTTAGCCGGCTCGCACACAAAGACGCAGCATGAAAATTAAACAGCTCTGGAGTTATCGGGCTCGCTTGCCAGAGGTCTCCGTACGTTTCTGAGCAAATCTTTAGCAACTTCAAACTGAAACTGACACGTCGAATCACCGTCGTCATTGGACAAATCTGCAGATTTTAGCAGGATTGTGGCAGAATGTTGATGCGTTAGCTTGGCTGTGGGTGAAGCAACGGTACAGCCAGCGACTGCTTTGAATGTAAGTCAACCAAAAAGTTTGAAATCTGCAAAGGGATATGTGCACTGTTTTAATGCTCATCGTCATCCCTGACACAGGCACGAATAGACACATAAAGAGCCTCATCATGGAACTTTCTGCGATTTAGGGAAAAATAGCAAAAATCTTGAACTGCGCTTGTTTAACTTGTGCGTACAGAGTGTGTTTGTGAGGTGGACTTTAATCCTCAACCGGGGAGGGAAACACTGCTTTTCATCCTTCATTTGAATCTGAAATATTCATGTAAATAAACTGAGTTATGAGATGAGTTTATCTAATTAAAAGTGGGATTATGCAGTGTGAGAAAAAAGTTTGGTAGCTCCTTTTCTTAATTGAATTCAAAATGATGAGTAATACATTCTTAACAGGCTCGGCCCATAGACCGTAGAAGTTGTCGGTGTGATGGCATAAAGGGGAACTAGCTGCAGCCTCCGAGATGCTGTGACTCGGTTGGTGACTTGACTGGTTCTGCCAGTGGGGTCGCGTTTTTTCTGGCAACCGTAATATCAGCACACAGGACAAAGACGGCCTTGAATTACTCTGGCTCCGCTGAGTTTTTTATTGTCTTTGTTGTTGTTGTTTTTTATGCACACAAGGACAAACAGTGTCTTCTATCTCCATCACTGACACAAAGCAGGCAATCACTCCACACCACTTGACTCTGATGGGCTGCCTGTGACTAGACAGCGCCCCACACATCAAACAGAAGTGGAATGATTACTGGTTACTCAGCCAGCCAAGTGTGGGCTGCGGAGCTATGATTTGACAAAAAAAGCACAATTTAGGGGGACATTAAAGACATGACTGCTGTTGATGCAATAATCAGGAGCTGTCTGCTGACGACATGAGACGACAGACAACGCAGAGTGCGCGCACGTACACGCTTTCAATATTCACATGTATAAGCAATGAGGAGAAAATCAGAAAACATGCCAGCAGACTTCAGGAAGCCACTGTGTTCTCAAAGGACCTCATGTCACTCTCAGAATAATTTCTAACCTGAAAGACACCTCTGTTATGCAAGTGAAAATGGAGGTGCTGTCACATGTGCACGAACTTGGTAAGTGGTTCGGAAGAAATGCTCTTTCTTTTTGTTAGCATTTAGCGGCTCCTTCTGCGAATGCAAGGTGAGCGTCAGCCACTTGTTATGCTGTTGCTAGGAGCCATCAGCGGAAATGTCAGTCGACTCAGCAAGTGATGAGATTTGACATATGGCATCAAAGCATCATTAGACCTGCACCTGCTGCAGATGGAGGCTGCTCTTTCACAAGGGGTTCTGCACCAAGGGGAGGCCTATTGTGGGACAGGGAAGATTAAGATGACCGGTAACACACACCCATTGTGTCTGAATTACAGTCTGCTTAAGTGTATTTAAAGATGGCACTTCACCATGTGTAGGCAGCCATTGTATTCCATTAGCTTCACGATTATCATGGCGGTCTAAGGAACGCTGGGGGCGCTTGGCAGGATTTAACCTCAAACGTCCTTCAAGATATTATTATGTAAGTTAATTGTTGGTTTAGTGGTGCTAATTATGTTCATTAGCTGCTTATTGAGTGAACAGTTAGTTCTGAAATAGGCCTGCAAACCTGAGCTTCAACACAAAAAACAAATAAGAACAATAAACTCTTCAAGGATGTACTTTTAAAATGAGTTCTGTCGCAGATTATTTAAGGCCTGTTTGGTGGTAAAAGTCGTCTTTTTGTCAGCATATTTTGAGTCTATGATGTCTCATTTCCAGCAGGGGGGTTTTTCACATTCAAGTGGTAATGTACCCTGATTACAGCAATTTCATGTTCGCAAAAATAAGCCAAAAGACACTTTTTTTTCTTTTTTTTTAAATAAGATGATCACAGTTTGCTTTGTGCGCAGTCATAAAAATGATGACGATATGCCAAACACGGACAAACTGATGCAAAAAAAGAACGAGTTGCAGATCAGTGACAGGGAGAAACATTTATCAAGGCAGCGGTTAAATGCTATAACAGTAAAAGCTTAGACATAATGTCACAGAATTTAATTAGCACCTCTGTCACCCAATTACAGCCTAAATTAGGGGTTGTGAGCTCCACACAGTTGGAATTTGTGACAAGTGTGTGGCTGTCATATGAAGAGATGCTGCATAAACTAGTTTAAGGAGCAAAGTCATATGCTGTTTATATTTCTTTTTTCTCTGTGTTTTCTACATCCTGACCTGTTTACTCTTCAGTCCAAGCTTCAGTCCACCATGTCTGCTGTCAGCTGTTAAAGAGGAGGGGGATTCATAATGGTATTCACCTCGTGGTGGTCAGTAGGTTTGATGACATGCATGATCAGACGGCAGACAAGTAATATAAGGCCATTTTAAAAGACTGTGCAAGCACTGTTTGCTCATAATGTTTCCATATTTGAGAAGCTTTCTAATGTTACAAAAGCATTACCGCTGTCAGAAATATTTAATTTCCAAAGTCTCCAGCTTCTTACTGAATGCACATAATAATGCACTTAACCTTTTTTTAATGTTTAAAGTGAGACTGTCTAAGTTCTTTTTAAAGAAATGACACAAACTATTACAAATGAAAAGTTGAATTCTCAGTCATTACAATGCAGCCTTGCCCTGCTCGTGTCGTACTCAGTCTGGTAGGATCATTAGAGTCTGGTGGCTAATGTTACAATAGCTAATGTTAGCAGACATTAGCTAGATATTGCTGAGCCATTACTGAGTCCCAGGCACGGAGTGATATGCTGTGATTTCGTTTCAGTGATTTAAGATTATCAGCTTCATAGTTTTAGTATTTGGATCAAGCAGCTGGTGAAAAATCAGGTGTTCTGACTCTGTATCTGCAGATATCAGACTACAAAGGACTCAGATCAGGATCAGGGCTGATTAAACTTTCCTGCTTATGATTCTTCTCTGTCTCTCTCCTTCTTATTCCACATTTAAGCATCTTCTTTATGTTCCTGTCACTTGTTGCCACAGTGGCCTCTGTCATACTCAAGTTATACTCTATAGGCTCACTTTCAAACTTATTTGGAGAATACTGTTTGGGTTAGGCCAATGATAAACTCTAAGCTTGAGTTAAGAGAAATCAACGATGGCCACAACGTGTCAGCAACAAAACATAAATATCCGGCAGCCAAAGACAGTGAAAAACAATCCCAATTACATTTTGTGTTGCAGAGTAGCTGCGTTCGGTATCTGCTTGATAAATGTTTGCTGTGCGCTTCGCAGACACCACATGGTAAGACAAGTGTCAAGAGTCGGAAAACTTTGTTTGGAAATCCACGAAAGAAGGCGGAAGCAAAGGCGAGACATATGTTTTCTTTGTCACAGCAAAATGCTTCACATTGACGCTTCAATGATGAATGTATTGACTCAGACTGAAGACTCTCCATCTAAATCCAGTGTGATTTTTTTAAAAGTTTCCAGATGGAGCCAGCACTTTCTAAACAAACATTAATATAAAGATTTAAAGAGAGGATCTTTTAGTTAGCACATTTATGAAAAATAGCAGCTTCTAAATCAGCCAGACGTATGAGAAAGTGGAAGCTCTCCATCCAGCACAACACGCAGGACTTCAGCTTGTATATTCCTGCATGAAGAGCCCGCACGCAGTCGCTGACAGTAATAGCTTCACGAAGCAGCGTCTCTCTCGGTGTGTATGGACAGAGTGATTTAGCCTTACCATGATCATTTTATCACCAGGCCAATTATGAGGTAATGAGGAGCTACATCATAGATAACCACACACCAGTGACTCAGATAGTGCCAAAGAATGTGAACATATCTACGCACAAGCAGACACAACCACACACACACAGGCAGTAGCTGTGAATCGGTGGATACTGAAGCATGGACATTACCATGGCGTGATGAATGACTATTTTCTCCTTTCTCAGCATTGCAATATGTTTTAATACAGTGTTGCACTGCACCTTTTCCTGCCCATGCTGCCTTATGAGGAATCTCTTTTTCTTTATTAAAAACCATTAATTATACTCGACATGTCTAATGGGTATGAATGATTTGTGAGGGAAATATCACAATCGCAGCCTTATTAATAATTATTGGAAAAAGAGGAATAAGGAGTCAGCTAATCTATTATGGTAAAAATAAATTCTTTTTAAAATGGGCTTTTGAGGCTTATTTCGCACTGGAAAACACAGGTCCAAGCTTTATGTCTGAGTTATAGCTAAATTCACAGTATCCACAAAGGACTGCAGAGCCCATATTGTATTCTATAGATGCCATTGCTCCACTTTGTTCAGTTAACGACTCTGAATGCTTCCAGAAAGGGGTGAAACTGAAATGAGTGACATCTTATACAACAAGCACAAATATTTGTCAGAACACAAATGGCTTAAGTGCAGTTTCAGCCAAGTTAAATGATCGTCAAAAGGTTAGCAACACACTAAGTTACAATAGTGCTCTCAGTCAGCACAATTTATGTTCCTTTCATTACGTAATATTGGAAGTATGTGCAAAAGGGAGTGAAAAGTAAAGAGGTCCAAACACGCAGTCATATATCACCAGACGAAACAAATGAAATGAGAGTTGAATAATGACCCCCGAGGATTTTGAGTTATGCAATAAGCCTAAAGTCTGTCAATATAGAGGTAAAGCATCATTCAGACACACACAGTCTGAAGTGATTAATTGTGTTTCAGTTTTATTAGATTTACAGTGTAGTTCTTGTCTGATGACTGTAGACTCAAACTGATAGTCATCATTTTGAAATATGGGCGAGAACAGCATATCACAAAGTACACTTTCAACTTTTCTGGCAGTAACGAGCTGAAAATTGTTTCCGTGCGCCGTGATTCTTTGTGTTGATGTTGCATCTAAGGAGGGAGGAAAGTAAAGAACCAAATGCATTTCTGAGGTACTGAAACTGAACTAAGGCATATTCTTCCTGTGGGATAATGGTGTATAGTCTTCATCAAATCAATGCAGATGGCAAAGGCAATTAAGTTTTTGTGTGGGCTTCTTCTAATTTGCGATTGGCCGTCGGCAAGACACATTCATCGCACGGTGGCACAGCTTCAGCACAGAGAAGGCAGCGTGAGGGAATGAAAGAATAGAAGTGAAGAAAGCAAAAAGGAAGAGTCTACAGTTGTGCATGAGTACAGCCTGACACAGGTGCTTTGAGCTGAACGCTAATATCAGCATGCTAATATGCTCACACTCTCAATGCTAAAATGTTGAGGCGGTTGTTTACCACGTCGTTTAGCCTGTTAGCATGCTAACATAGCATGCTAACATTTGCAAAGCGTTAAACACGAAGTAAGAGCGATGTTATGCTAATCCGGATAAGTGAAAATTTTGACCTGCTGGTGGCGCCAGAGTCATTAAGATTCATCATCTGGTCAACATGAATGTCCAAAATTTGAAGCTAATCCATTGGGCACTTTTTGATACCTTCCAATAAAAATTCTTTTGTCAACCTCACTAGAAGTCAAAAGTCAAGAGATGCCAAAGGTCAGTAGGATTCATCATCTGGGGACCATGAACGTCTGCAGAGAAATTGGCTGGCTCCTTAACACGCATATGAGTTCATGCACTGACCAAACCCTCAGTACACACACATGCACACACGCAGCACATGCACACAGTCAGCTCAGAGTCCTTATCAATGCACTCCAGAGGATTTGATGGCTTTGAGATCCCGCCCCTCCTATTATGGTCATCCTCAGAGCACATTCACAGCGGGACGATTGAAGGGAGTGAATCTGCTTCCAGCATCATTCAGAAAATTCATAGAGGCCCTCAACAGGGAAATGAGATGGATGATTTTTTTCCCCCCCTTTTTATGTATCCATGGAACACTTCACAATAATATGCTCTCACTCTATTTTACCTCCCCTCTGTATTTGGCCTCAGCTCGGAGACTAAGGCCCTTTTTTCCATTTGGAAAGCTGGCGTCTGGAGATAAAGACACTGAAAACAAAAAAGGAGACAATGATTCTGACTGACGAGAGTGACTCTGGATCTACTGCGTGACCTTTGTCTGCACCTGTGAGTCCCATTTTCCTTGGCATTAAAAGCCCTCTTAACAACCATGCAGTGAAGGAAGAACATGTCAAAAACAAAAAGAAGCCAGAGACCATTCAGACTGCACACATGCCCCACGACAACCTCCTCCTTTGCCCCTTCCTTTCCTCCAGCTCAGCCCTCCAATGCCCTTTGCCCCATGTGTTTCAATTGCAGGGGACAAGACATGATTACAGGAATCTTTGCACACTTGCTGTTGCCTGACAGAATTGAGTTTCGGTTAGCAGGGCCAAGCTGTGAACAGTTGTTTACACACAGACGAGAAAGGAGGAGGTTGATGCCATCTGGCCTCGCTGAGAAACAAACCCTGAGAACGGCTATCATGGAGGCGCTCCTTCTGCCCTCCTTCCCATCCTACATGATGTGGAGACCTAGCGGTGCAGTGAAACATGCAGGTTATTTTTCTCCTTTGATTATAGCTTGGGAAAGCCAGGGTTTCTTTTTTTCTCTTTGTGCCCCTTTCAGTCATTGTTAGAGAAAGTCATTATTATCTGTGGCAGTTGCATTCACTCCATTCCCCGTGGCAAGGACAGCAACAGATGAAGTGCTCCGATTACCTGGGGTTTATAATTCAATATCTTCAAAATTTGGATTCAGCCTATAAAAATGTGACCATACAACCGACCGATGAAAGTAGTTTTTTTTTCTAAATGTGCCAAAACCTCTTTTAATTTCGCAGCATCAATCGTTCTCCAAGGTATGTGTCACCTCTCATGAAAGCTTGTGTGGAATGAAAACTCTCTGCTCGTGGAAAAGTGCTTTTATTATGACAGAGGCCACAGTTTGCAGCTGACCCTCTGTCCAAACTTGAATGTCGCCAAAATCTTGTTAAAAATCCTCTCAAGCAGCTCTGTGTGAATAAACAGATGCTACTACTGTACGCATGCACACAAGTGAAAAGATGTGACTGACACACTGACATCGATGTCAGTATGATCGCACAAGGGCAAGCCCCGTGTGTGTGCGCGCACGCACAAACACACACACACACACACACACTGTAGACTGTGATGAAGATGAAGGAGAGGGAAAGAACTGGAAGCCAAATCCGCCCTTGGGGCACAATAACTCACCGGTGAGCTGCCACAGCAAGTCGCAAGATTAGGTCTGAATCATATTTTTTTCCCCTACCATCATTTTTCCTCTGCCATGATTAGCATGATGTTGGAGCACTGAAACCAACTGCAGCCTTGCACTTATTCCCTTTCTCGCTGCCAATCTGAAGGCAGAGCAAGAGGAAGAAAAAAGTCGCAAGTGAGCGCAGAAGAATGGAAAAAAGGCAGCGAGATGGAGAAATTCTGCAGCAAATGAATGAGGCGGTGACTTCCTAATGATAGGACCACTTTGTGTGATTGAAGGAAGGAAAGAAAAATTGATAGCAACATTTTTAAGATTTGAGCCATTGAAAGATATGAGGACTTTGTGTCTGCACTTTGCATCCTCGCAATGTGCCAATCAAAGTCATGCCTTTGTGTCTCATGCGGACGGCTGCTCTTATTTAAGACCTGACATCAGACGGAATAGTGAAGAGGAATATATCTACAGTTTTAAACACAAAGCCAGCTTCTGGACAAAAAATAAGATCTAATGAAAGCTTCTTCTTACAATCAAACTGTAATATCAAAATGCTTTTTTGAGTATTTTATTCCCACAGCTGAAGACTAATCCATAGCTTCTCAGTGTAATGTTTCTGGCACATGGGATTTTAAAAAGTCTGGTAAAAATTATGCGCTTGTTTAATGATATTTATGCACATTCTTCCATCATACTATATTTTAAGCATTCAAATCTGAGATTGCAGCCTTAATTTTTCAAGCTATGAGGCAGGAAATTCAAGCACAAGCATGTGTCTTCACACTTGCAAACTCTGACGGGTTTAACAGTTTGTAAACTGTGTTTTTAATGGGAAGAAAATGCTGCACAATCTGCTATTCAGTTTTAAATGAAAGGGCAAAACAGTGACATGAATGGAATTGAGAGTTACCTTGAACAAATTAGCCCTCCCTCTACTCCTTGAATTATGATTGAGACAATGCAAGTTGAAGTTGGACATTGAAAAATACCAACTTTTGAAGAGGCTGGCAGTTATTTTGGCCGACTGAATGTCCAGCAAATATCACCAAGCAAAAGCATATACGGTCTTTCATATTTTATAGCTCAAGCTGAATGTCTTGCCAGCCAATTTGATTATGTGACATCATTCAAAATCAGTCAATCACTTGTCAACGTTGTAAGTTTATGTTCTATTCCAACCAGAATTTATTGAACTAAGTATTAAGAGTTGATGGAACGGTCTTTATTAAGCTCATATTCAGCAAGAAACACCCAGAAAGCTAACTCAGGATTCTCTATGAATGTATTTAGCTTTGCTGCTGCATGGTACAGAGTGTATCAGGAGCTGGAGCTGCTTCCTATACGAATGCAATATTTTGTCTTCTCTCTCCTCTGCTGGTGGTTTTAAAGTTTGATTTCAGTGTAAAATTTGCAGTGTGTTACCCACTGAAATAAATATAGTCATTCCATTATGATCATGAGTTAGCTGGAACTGAAAGAGTGAATTTCATTGCTCAAGATCGTCCTGAATCATTGCTGTGTGGTCCTCTCAACCCAAATGAGTGCACTCTAAACAACACTACAACAGAGTGTAGTTGGACTGGTGGGAGGCTGGCAACCAGAGTGCCAGTGTCTTATGAGAGCAGATGGACCACAGGGCCCCAATAGGCTTAACTCATCACACCAAATGCGACTCATGACTTCTGTTTTTTAACTTGTGGCATCTGCTTCAAAGTCTGAACTGTTCAAAGTTTGGCAGACAGTGAACTCGAAGGTCTCACCACAGTGTCTGACACAGGAAGTTAAACATTTGTTTTTCAAGATGGAACTTCCATAAAGGCTGGATCTGAATGGTTTACACATTCTGTCAGACCAAATGACTACTAGTCAAGGCTTTTACGAGGGTTTTATTCTGATTCATAGTTTCCATCTTTTACATTAATGGTTAAACGTTTGGAAATAGGCGCATTTGCTTTCTTGCCAAGAGCTAGATGAAGACTGACACCATGCTCATATAAATATGAAGCTACAGCTGTAGGAGCTGGTTATCTTAGCTTAGCATAAAGAGTAGAAATGGGGGGAAACAGCTAGCCTAGTGTTACCAACTTTTTGAGAATGTTAAGACCTCTTTTGCAACTTTTGCAACAACAACTCTTTTTGGGCTCTCGTGCAGCTGTCTGGACTGACTGTTCAAGAAGTGCAGGAGAGCAGCAGCATGTACAGTCCACCAATCATCAGCCAGACAAAAAAAAGGTTATATAATTAGCATATGATGTCATTGAATGACTTTTCTAGTGACTTTCCATTGAAAATATCACAATGCTAAGCTAGCTTGGATCCACCCAAAAATAACAATCCCACCCCCTCCACCTGTAAGGTTCACTAACTAGCAGTTTTTGTCATGTTTGTTTAATTTGTACAAACCCAATCTGTAAAAATAAGACATTTTGGTTAGCCAGGGTAGCTAGGCTAGTGTTAGCTTCCAATGTTTCCAGTCTTAAGCTGCAAACCGGGGAAGCTAGCTAGCTTCAACTTGACCACACAGCTGTGAGAGTTATACTGATCTCCTCATCTAACTCTCAGCATAGGAAGCGAATGTGAGTATTTCGGTTCATTTTTCATAATTAGCAATTCTTTTAACAGTCTGCATCTACTGCCTCATCAGGCTATGTGTCATAGGCTTCATCTGCCAGTGTTGGACTTCAGCAACAGGGTAACACTCTTTTACTTAGCCCTGCTTATGTTCTCTTTTCCTCTCATATTCAACTATATAGACAAGACAACACAGCAGCACAGAGCTCTGGCAAGCATAAATGTTCTCCAGAGTGCAATGTAATGGTTGTACCTTGTCTACCTTCATCGAGGGACATGTTACAAAGCATCTCCAACTGAACTACTTTAATTAATGCAGTGGGAACTTTTGGGGATGGAGAAGATTTTAAAATGCTTAATAATTCAAGGAGTACCAGTTGTAGCATGTTCTGGTTTTCTTCGGATGGTCTGTCTGGCCCTGGATTTGATATTTGCTCACATATCGCACAGGCTGTAGAGGAGGACTGGTTTGTTACCTCAGCTGAGTGTATTGTTTGACCGCTGTGTGTGTTTGTGTGTCAGTCATGGCCGATGCCCCCCTCCTTTCTCAGGTTCTATGCAGACTAGAAGAAGTGTACTATAATGAGATCATTATCTTCTGTTATCCAGTCTGAGTTGCTCTCTGGTTCTCTGCCAAGAGAAATTAGAAGGGAAAAAGGCACGGTGAATATCTAGCACATTTAATCTAATTGGTGTCACTTTTCTCTCTCCATTATGGCGCTTTAATAACCCTATCTGTCTCCATGTGGCTTGGTGGTGTTTAGGGTCAGTGGTCAGGGCCTAATCTTTCTGCTCGGATCACATTAACACACCGCAGATCCTGAACATTGAGATAAACAAAAAGTCTTTCAAACAACAAGAGCAACAACAGCACTGTATCACTTTAATTTGCATCATTAAAAAGTAGCAGCAGGCCTCTTGTGTGTGACTTTACTTTTAGTTTGGGCACAAGCTCACGACAGATGGGCGTCTCTGTGTGAAGAGAAACACTTGACGTCCTCTCACGGTCATCTTTGAGACAGAACTCTGAAAAAGATGTGAAACATGAGATGCTGGGGATGGTCGAGGAGAGCCCTTTTGAACGTTTCAGTGTAGCTTTGCCGCTGAAACGAAGCTGGGTTGTCTGACACGAGTCTGGGATTTTCTTAAGAGGCTATTAGTGCCTCCCCACCCGCAAAAAAGAACTTACCATTATTTCTCCTGAAATCATTGGTGAGGAAAGCTTACAGGCCCCAGGCAGTGTTTGAATTGGGGCTGCATCAGTGCTCCCTTGCTCTGAAATCTATTATGCACTCTAATCCCTCCAACCTCCAGCCTCAACACATGTCTTTGAGTCATGAGTAGACTCGGCGTCTGTCCCAAGCCAGCATTTAGACTCTCCTTTCTGTCTCTCCTGCTCCCTCTCTCTCAGGATGGAGGATTTCCACTGAGTGCCTTTTCTCTGTGTCAGTTCAATGTGTAATACAGGATCATCAGTCAGCTGTGAGACGGCCAGAAAGCTTCACTGTAAAAGGATTTAGATACTGCGAGGTGCCAAAGGAAGTGTCCCTGTAGGCTTGGAAGGAGGAGGCAGACAGTATTGATTGGCTGACAGGCCCGGGTGGAGAGGAGATTTGCAGTGATGTCACACAGGATGTCATCCGTGGGTCATGTTCGTCAACATTGTCCAAGCTCAACTAAGTTACAAGTAAGGCAGAGAGGCTGCTTTAATTTTCTTTGTAAATCATTGGCAGAAGAAAGAGAAATACTAGTGTACTCCAATCGAATAAACAAAGGCACGGATATACATATTTAATGGCATGCATAATTGATCGTTTTTGCTCGCAGGGAGTCCTCTGCAGTATACGCTGAGCACTGAAGACATAAAAATAAAACATGAAGTGGGAAAGTCATTAAAACAGTTTTAGAGAAGTAGTGAGCCGAGTGGTACTGACTCTCACTTGAGTTGCCTGCACTCCCAGCTTCATCCCGTGTTGGCACAGGTGCCAGTGGCTAATTGGCCAGTGATTAATCACATCCACTGTGAACTGCATGACCAATTAAGGGAGCCAGGGCCACTCCGCTCCCTAAGTGAGAGTGTGGTTCACTTCCCGGGTCCATCAACGAAATGTCTCCGACCACAAAAAACATCAGGGGGAGTTGTGTCAGACTGTGGCTCGTTCTCTTGTAGAAAACAACGCTTGTGACCTGAGAAGCAGGGAGTAGACAACGCCGTGCTCACTCAGATGGAACATTCCCATTAAGTCAAGTAGCATTTTAAACAATGTAAAACACTTGCTTTGCTTGAACATGAAATATTCACACGCCATATACCACCATAAAATGAAGCTAACGTTAGAAGGCTATTAACTTAGCTTGCCATAAGGACTGGAATGGTGGCTGTACCAACACCTCTAAAACTCACTAACATATTAGAAATTGTTCGTTAAACCTCACAAAAATGGAAGTGAAAAAACAACAAGCTGTGTTTTTGACTTCTTGAGTCTCGTCACCTTAACTTTGCCAGATAGCCAGCTGAGACTGAGGTCACTGCACCCAGCCGCTGTGCGCCAAGAAGTAGCTCCGCCATGTAAATCCCAGTAAAAACACAACTTGTTGTTTTTATGTTTCTATTTGTGTGCGGATTACACAAACAAGATGTGTGTTAATTAATGAGGATTAGTGTTGACCGATATGAGATTGATATTGATACCCTCGTCTAATTCTTGGCAGGAAACTGAATAAGCATATTTTCCCCAAATGTCAAGCTATTCGTTTAAGATAAGCAGGCATAGACTGGGCGAGGAGACTGTGTGTGTTTTGCTTATTGTTTCCACGACCCCTGCAGTAGATTGGGTGCCAGGCGGTTGCAGATTGAGCGGCTGAGGTGCTGTCGCCTCTGTGGCCAGTCAAAGCAAGGTGGAGGTGATTCATCAAGGGCTCCGTGGGGCCATCTGTGGAACAGACTGACAAATGTCTCCCTCCTTTGTCATAAGGACACACGTCTCACAAAGCTGGCGATTAATGCCCCTTTTACAACACATTTATTTGTCACCCAGGTATTTATCCCTGTAGTGTCTTGCACTGTATTACCATGGCTGACAAGACCAGGAGCCATTTCCAGGCCGTCCTCCAAGGAGGGCAGTCCATGAGGGACTGTCCTGGACCATTCCTGCAGAATCTTGATGGGCTCTCCTCCCCCCCCCCTCCTGTCTCTGGCATGGGAGGGGGAAAACATCAGAGATGGAGATGAAAATGTTGCCCAAAGACTTCATTCACATTCAGGCATTCATGCATTTAACAAAAGGCAAGGAAGAGGAGGGGGAGGAAGAGGAAAGAGAAAAGGGTGCAACCTGTTGTTTAAACATTCACACTCTGACTTGATCACGTGGGGTGAAATCAGAGTGTAGAACAAAGCGCCGGTGGTGCCCTTGCCCTGACAAAGGAGAGCGTGAGCTCGGCATGTCACTGATGAAATCCTTCTTGTTTGCCCTGCATTATGAGCAGGTTGTAGTCGGGATGAGCCGCCGTGGGAGCACACACCCTTGTGGATCTGATTGGTTTGTTGTCAAACTATCCATCTCGTTGCAACGGTGGTGATTGCTCCAAATACCATTTGGTAAATATGACGGAGGTGCCATTAGACAAGGTCAGGGCTGCTAAGCTTGTTATCTCATCACACTGGTGTAGTGTTTTCAGTGTGCAGCGCACCAGTCCCTGGCCCCTTCACCTGCTGAAGGAATGATTACAATTTATTTTCAAGATGGACCCCTCCTGAGGGGATCTATGTCTTAACCATTACACCCAAGTAAAAATGACGCAGGAAACATTGCTTATTGTGCCACCAGTTTCTTCTTTTGCTGTTTATTCGCTGTATTTTTTTTTTGTCGAAAAGTGCAAATACTTTGCCTCTGTAAATGTCACCCTGGCAGTTTTGATATCATTACCGTTTTGCCTCCATCTGCAAAACAGACCATCCTGCTGCTACTGTTTTGTGTGAGACGCAGAAAAAAGACGTGCACAAAAAGAACAGAGTAAAAGACAGGTGCCCGAGTGTGTGTGTGTGTGTGCGCATGTGTGTGTGCGTGCGTGTGTGTGCAACAGAGGAAATGAGACAGGGCGGAGGAGAGACAGAAACTAAAATACACACTCCAAAGGACGTCAAGCCTTGCTCACTTTCACAGACTCCACAGACAGATGAGGGTGAAAATGAAGCTAAAACTCACACTCCAAAGGACTTGCCCTCTGGAGCTGAATATGCACACACCAATATAGAGTCACTTGTTGGTAATGAGGGCCTCAAATCAGAATCAATTATGAATGTTCCATCAGGAGGGTTTGGGGCCATATCAAGGGAGCCAGGTATTAGACAGTAATGAGAAATGGAACACAGAGAAGTACGGCCCTGCAGGCTCTGATGTCTCCAGGCGGCATGTGATCCAGTGGTTTAAATACATTTGCATTCATTCAATTCGCAAGAAGGCCATATTTTATTAAAGTAAAATGCCTTCCTTCATGTGCCTCGAACAATCATGCGGGTAGACAAAGCCTTTGATTCTTGGGTAGATGAAAACCATGTCTTTTATGACCGATATGGGCTGGCACTATAGTGCGTAAAGGAAGGAGGAGATATGAGACAAGAGGGGAGAAGACGGTGAGTGAGTTAGTTCTGGCTGAGCTGATTTCAGCCAGTCAACTCGCTCTCCGCTGGCCACAGCCTCCTTTGCTCCAGCCTGATGATTGATTCTTGTTTGAGGCTATGCCTATGGGCCTTATTAAATCAAAATGTAAACTCACTCTTATAACAGATTGCGGGGAAAATGCCAGTGGCCAGCTCCCCCTTAAGGGTGGACCTGAATTACTCTGACAAGTTAAGAACCCAATGAGCTTTCCAGAGCTCTCCTCACCTGCTCACACAGTTTATGCATTTCCTCTGAATCCCACAGAAATTGAGGATTTCTTCATCTCTCTTTTTATTTGTCTTCATAATGCCTTATATCATGTGTTCATCTCAGAAATTGATCGTTCTATCTCATCCAAATTGGATGAATTGATCTTTCTAGTAAGTATTATCTATCTAAGTCTTGTGTGTGTGGCGAAAGGCTGATGTACTGGAGTTTATTCCTCTGTGCCTCAAAGCTTCACCGTTGTCCAGAAACTGTTAAAGACACATTAATGAGCCACACTTTCATCACAATGAACATTGTCATTGTACTTTATTGTGAGTCAGTCCTCACTAGCACACCAAATGTGTATTATTGGACGAGAACAAGGCTTTGTTGAAAACCTGCAAGGGGCCGCGTTGGTGGGAGGGTGTTGTTTTAAGTTTCAGTGAGACACGACACAGTCCAGTTTGACTAAAAGATCAATTAGTTTGAAGGCCAGATCACATACTAAAAAACCCCCCACAGCGGTTTCAAACACTATGAGACAGGATTTTGCAACTTTGGAAAGTCAGGACAATGACAGTAATGTTTGCTTTAATTGCGGCGTGCATGTATTTGATCGGCAGCGTCTCGCCAGGTCACTCTGCCCTGGCAGACGTTGCCAGATTCTGCAGCCTTGTCTGACAACATTAGTTGTTTTTGCAAGAGCACTCTGGTATCATTAAAATGCAGCATTTCTTCCAGCCCTGTCTCCTGGAAATTACATTCATATCGAACTAATTTGCAACAACAAACATGTTTTGAGGGAAACATGCTGACAGAATTACGTTTTCTATTAACATAATGAGGAAATGTAGTTAATTGACACACCTGGCAAGTTGCAAAAATGTAAATATTGAACTTATGTTGACTGGTAACGTATTTAAATTGTTTTCTGCGAAAACAGGCAATCTTGCAATGCATTATCCATGGCTCATAGTGACTACAGCATCACTGAACTTTTGTATCTTTAGGCAGCACATAATGCTAGGGAAAGATTATGGTCTGTTTTAATACAGAAAAAGTCAGCAGCATTTATGCAAAATCAGGATCTTTCCCTAATCTGCTTTTGTTGTCGAAACCGAACCACAGACAGGAGGCAGGATGCAAACCCTGGATTCTGGTGTGATGGTCCTGCTGTCCACCATCCGTGCACGGTATGGTGTCATCTGCCTGTGGAAGAATAGATCACATTCACCTGTTAATTTCTTGCAAGAGTTAGAGGAGAAGATTGAAACCACTCATGAAGCTACAGCCCGCAGACCTTTAGCTTAGCTTAGCATAATGGCCGGAAACTGGGGGAAACAGCTAGCCGGTAAAGTAATCTGCCAGCCAGGACCTCTAAAGCGCACTAATTGAAGCATCTCATTTGTTTAAGCTGTTCAAAAGCCAAAGTGTTAAAATGACAATTGCAGGACAATTTCTTGTGAGCCAGGCACAGTGACTTGGACCCAGATTCTTGGCCTGACGGTAAGGTTGTCACTCGTCCAGCACAGACTCCATGGAGTCACTGCGCCTGGCCAAGAAAAGAAAGAAGATTTCCAATTTTTTTTTCTTTTTTTTTTGTTTAAAATAATTTAAGGCGAACAAGAGTCCCCACCCCCCCAAAAATACACTATTTAATCTCTTTTTCAGTAAAGTTTGCTGAAAAACTTATTTCTCTTTGCTCACTGAAAGTTGGATTTTAAGAGGCGGGTCTACCAGGCTTGATTTGTGACATCACAAGCAGTTTGGGAGATGTTGCTGTGGAAACCTGAAGAACTGACACTGCAAATGGACTTTTTAGTGAAACGGGACACATCTTATGTCTAGCAGTTAAACTTGTGTAGGATTTTTAACATTGTGATTATGCTCTTTTTTCTGGAAAAACCATGCCAGACATTTTTATGTATCCTTTAATACATGTGTGGATATATTTATATAATCATGCATGTCTTATCCTCTGAATAGTGATGTGATGTGGCACAGCATTATGCTACTGTAGATAAAAAAAATATCTACTTACATTTGTTAGAGTAGTTTGCACTCATGCATATGCAGTTGCACATGCAAATACACACACACACACACACACACACACACACACACACACATACGGGCTGTCACCATCCCTCACTGAGCATAGCAGGGTTCTGAAAGGGCAACTTGGCTGGCCATCTGGCCTGCATATCAGCAGAGGTTATTGTGTCGACATCATCATTACTGAACACATTGCTGTTTAGCAAAGGTTATCCAGAATCTGCACAATTATCTGTTGCAACACATGTAGAAAAAACAGACAACACCACGAAATTGAGATATCAATGAAGGAAATTGGCCAGTTATTTTGATATTTTACTCACACAGGACTGAAAACAAATCTCATTTTAATGTGAAAAGTATTATGTAAAAGCTGCAAGTGGGGTATTATTACAAGTATGAACAAAAAATGTTGTATTTTTAATGCAATTTATTTTTAAGTTAGTTATTTTTTGCAGTTTTTAGCAAATGGCCTTATGGATATTTATGTATATCTGTATATTTGACATAAGGAACCACAACATTCAAAGTAGCTTAGCTTTTACATTTCCTAATAGGCAACAGGAAACTAAGATTTATCCCTCTATCTTAATTTCTATTTGCATCATCACACCAAGCTGAATTCAAAGTGACTTTGTCGCTGGTGTCCATGCGTTCCACCATGTCCCCCAGGTTGTGATTCATAATTTGGACAATGACACAAATACAGATTTGTAAATGAGCTGTGTTGAGATCCATGGTTAATGATGATTAATGGAAGGAGTTAGATATACTGTACTTGCTGAGGGGGAAAAACCCTTTTTAACACCAACCTAATTTCATTTCTCCAGCACAAGCACGGAATAATTGTTTGGTTGCTGCTCTCATTTTCAAACTGTCAAAGCAACTGCAAACAGCTAATCGGAACATTTACATGATGAGCGACGATGCGTCTGAAGCTGCTATGCACGCGCATGCACGCACACACACTTAACAGTATGCACAAGTCTTTACCAGGCTCCACACCTGCCTGTCTCCTCATGGTACCATCATCAGAAATGAAAACCTTCAGGGTTAAACACAGAAGGGGTGATGAGAAGAAGAAAAAGAAGGGAGAGATTCTTTGAGATGTGTTTGATATTCACACTCGGAGGCAGAGCTAAATGTGATTCCTCATTAGACAGCAGCCAAGGCTCTTTCCAGGTACAGGCATGCACTGTTGAGCTGTAGCCACTTAGCACCTGATTAAAACATGGAAACACTCCCTGTGGTGTTATAGGATCTGTGATAAAGCTACTCCCCCGTAATAGCATTAACCATGTTGAAGTGCAAAGTAAAATGTTTCTTGTCTTTGCTATGTTGTTTAATTATTTTATATGAATCAGTGGGGCATCCTTTGCCATATATTTAATTTCAGACTGGTGTAATTACACGTCCTCCATAGAAAAGTTCTTGTTTTCTGTTTGAAGTCTAGCTTTGAATAGGTTTGAAGTTAGGTGAAATGTTCAAGGTCTAACAGAAGCACCTGAATGTTGAAACACCCAAAGCTGAGAGGCAACATTTCTTCCAAATTTTAATAAGTGAGACAGCAAGTGTGCGAACAGGACCATCATGTGCTTCATCATCAGCTCATTGTGGAAAGACTCACAAGAGGTCATTCCCCTACAGCCCTTAGTGAGTGTGTCAGACCACATTTGGTCACTCTGAATAACACCACCACCAGTGAGAAAGTGCCAATTTTTCAAATGTCACTATGTCAGCCACCATTTCTTCTGCAGCTGTAGGTCCATCACAATAATGTTCTATCATTGACATGGAGCACTTTTCTACTACACGCCAATATTCTACTGAATTCCAGTCAAACCATATTTCTCTCTATGACACTTATTTATACCATCCTGCCATTCACTCCTCTCACACATGCTCACTCATAATCTCCACCGGCACCAGTCTCTGGACTCCATGTGGGGATTTATCTTGCTGCTGCTTAGGGCAGACACCCCTCAATGACAAAATCTTCCTGTAAAGCTTTCTTTCAACAAAACTTAATTATCACATGTCATCTGTTATGATAAACAATTCTCTTTACCTCATTCACGTGTCCCTCTTGATCAAACTATTAGTTGGGTTTTTAGTGATGGCAGACATTCATGATCCTCAGAGGATGGATCCTACTGACTTGAGTCGCCCTAGCAAAGATTGACATTTCTGGTTTTCAGTGAAATGTAAGAGGGAAACTTGTTGATGGACTGCATGTTATTTAGTACAGGTATTATAATGTCCCTGCCTTTTCATCTAGTGTGGTGCCATAATCAAAGTTATTAGTGTGGTACTTTAAATTTGAACCAAATACCTACAAAACTAAAAAGATTCCCATCAGACTCACTCTAGTTTGTGTTCAGTGTTTCATATCAAATCAACATTTTAATCTGCACCTGGATGAAAAGAAACATATGCTTATGAATTTGGGTTTTTTCCACTTTATGGAACTTGTATCAAACCAAGAACCTCCTAAACCAGGTTCAGAACCGAACCGTGACATCTGTGCAGGCCATTACACTCCTACTGCAGAAAGGTAGAATATTTCACATGCAATCACACAAATTCACAGTCAGTTTGTACCAGGGCAACCACACTATAACTTCTATTTTCCCCCTGTTGTCACCCTTCCATCAATGCAGCCTCCCAGCACCAGCAAGGTGCCGATTTGGCAACACTTGCCCGAGTATAGTGCTAATTAGCTGCTCGGAAAGTTGCTAAAAGTCATGCTTTGCATATGGGAGGGATGGTTCCCCCCCCCCCCACCTCGTCGGTAAACTTAGAAATTGGCATCAGAGAATGAATACAGCCAAACACATACTGACCAGAAGGTGGTGCCCATTTGTTTAATCAGCATAAAACTCAGTTCGGCTGAAAGTATTCAGTGAGCCTACAGGGATGTTTTCATAACAGCAGGGGGACCCCAAGAGGCCAGAACACTGAGTTCCAGTCCTGAGGATGAAAACTGGTCAATTTTGGTCATTTTCATTGTTGGTCGTAAAATGAGCTGCTTTCTGAAAATCAGCACCAGGCATGGCAATAGCTTCTTGGAAAGCTTTGCGAACATGCCTGCCAAATCTTGTGCAGTTTGAACTGAGTGAAGAACTGTGGTGACATTTCCAAAAAATTCAAAGACCATATTTAAGATGGTTTTAAGTTCAGTTCACAGTTCTTTTTTGTATTTATTTTTGCAATCCTCTGTAATGATCCAAAGCTGTGACTGGCAATCAGTTGAACTTGAAAAATATTTATCAGTGCTACAAATGGCCCTTCACAGTCTTAAACCCCTTTGTTTTGCTATCTGCTGTTAAATTCAATAAATGCTTTCACCTCCCTTATCCCAATATTCCCAGTGGACATAGGGATTCTCAGCAATCTGTTTGTTTATAATAGGCCTCTGCTCGGGATCACTGCCCCACTTTTTCCACCCTAAAGTCCCATTACATCGTTAGAGATCACTCTGTGACAGTTGGTGCACCTGCCTCATTTACCTCTCTTTGATTTTGAGAATTCCTACTTTTACTAAAATCCCTTTTGACTCTTAACCTGCGGCTTTCAAACCGATTTCTGATTCTTCTGTGGCAAAATTTTCCCTGTGTGACTGCTGAACATTGGTGTAGGCAGAGAGCAAGGAAAGAACACCAGTGATGGTTTAGTTGAAGATTTGAAATCATCAGTGTTTGGCCAGGTATACACACATTATTTTCACTGAAGTAGTCGTGGAACCAACGTGCATATTTTTCTGGTGTTGAAGTAGTTACTTACTTCATCTCACCCACAAGGATCTTAATTAGACAGAACACAGGCATAAACCTTGACCTTATCTTTTTGTGTTTGTTTGTTTATCTGATCAGTGACCCGTTCTGATCCTCCAGTGCTCTGAGAGAGAAATGATCACAGAATGGTGATTTCATACTTTACACAAACCACCTCAAACCCTGTTCTAGGAGACAGCTCCACCTACGGCCACTCTAGGAACTGAGTGGATAAAGACGTGCAGTCATTTGAGTTACAGGAAGGAAACCATCACCGACCGGTATTCATCGCCCTACACTCATAATATTAACAGCTCTCACTGCTGCCCTGTTGCTTATGAACCACCAAAACACGGCTTCTCATGATGAGCAGCAGGACCCAACGTCCCAAATACACAGACATTTTTCTCAAAGTTACGCTAGTTTTGATCTTTTCATACTCTGTAATTGAGTCTTTATCATTATTTTTGAATGTATGAGGTCAGGACTTCCTTGTCATAACCTGGGACCAACATTACCCACAATGCAACTCAATCACCAATCATGTTGTTATGCTAGTAGCAGCTAATGCAGCCTGGAGTCACAAGCCTCAAACAGAGGTCTGGTAATGTCCCGTCTTTCTAACCCGCCCCTTCAGATTTATTTCATTTTCAAACTTCAGCCTCCACTGATGCTGACTCAAGTGACATCACCTGAGGCAGTTTATCACATTTTGCACAGCTGCCTCTGGAGCCACAAAGGGCTTTAGACAACTTTTTTTTGACATATTCAGCAGTACTTTGGTGTGTACAATTGGTGGCGTTCCTCCGTAAGCTCCAATGCATCTGGTGTCTTCTTCAGATTATTAATCGTTAGCATTGTTGTTGTGAGATTTGTGCTATTGTCCATCCAACCTCATGCTGAATGTCCTATACTACCTTCAGTTCAGCATTGGACCATAGACCTCACATACTTCTTTGCCAATCTGTTTGACCCGATCAAATTTAAAATAGATAAAAAAAAATCTTGCCCAGCACTCAAATACTCCAAAAGAAAATATCTAATTCTTATTTGACACACACCTGTACTATGGTCAGTCAATACAGTGTTCATTTTTTCATGTTTTTGGTTCTATATGATTTATGTCAGTCAGTGAAGTTGAGAAAAAGTTCCCTTATTCTGTCTTTATCCTTTAATTAGAGACCGGTGTGGTGATAAAAAAATTGATTTAAATTCAACTTCCTGTCTTTTATTAGGAACACAAAGAAACTTGGAACACGAGGCAGATGGAAGTGGCTTATGTCTCCTTGGTTGCACGCTGAGATGAAACCCGGATGGCAGCCAAAACCCAACACACAGAGGCACACACACACAGACACTCACACACAAAATACATTTGCGCACACACGCACACAAACACAGTCAATATTTCACCCCTTGCATCTGCCAATTACGAACTAGATTCGTTTGTGGAGAAAACATACACAAGTCTAAACTTAGCAGTGTTCCATACACATACTGTGAGTCAGTAGTGCACAACACAACGGCAGAGGACCCCCCAGGTGAAATCCCAGAATATCGACTGGATGATTCAACTCTTTAGAGTCGTTAGGCTTTTTCTTTTTTTCCATATCTTTTGTAAACACCCAGTGAAAAAGCCTTCACTCATACATGCTCCCTTTCTCAGTTGAAATAATCCTCTCTATGACAGCACAAATTCATTGTGCATGGATGATAACAGTCCAGAGTCAATTGAGAAAACCTCAGTATCTGATTCCCATCTAGCAAACAGCTTGAGGGTGGCATGGCCTGGAGGCTTTCCTCTGTCCCTCTGTCCAGGTTTGGAGACAGCCTTTTCATCTGGGGAGGGAGGCTACCACATGCTAAGAATGACTCACGCTACGCTAGGTGTACGTTCCTTTCATGCCGGACCAGAGGGAAATTTGATTAGCGATGAATTGTGAGTCTCTGCGCAACCCTGATGTGCTCACTATCCATGTCAGACCAAATCCATGTGAGCCTTGTTTTCTTTAAGACTGCAGTGCATTAGATGAAAAACTTTGGGCAGGAAAGACAATGTTTGAGCTGTCATGCCCTCTCCGCTGCCTCAAAGCTGTTTGCTGCCTTTGTTCTTTTCCTTCTGCAGTGAAACACCCAGCAGTTCAAACTTTGCTGAATTCTTGTTTATATTAGAGGCTGCAATATCTTACCCCACTCTGAGAATACATTTGCAGGAAATAATCCAATCATGTTCCATTTCCGTGGTACGTTTTATTGTTATCTTTTGTTTCCTTGTATACAAAACCCATTAATTTCATTCTTTTTTCCTTCCAAGATGATGTCTGGCTTTATTAAAATGATTTTATGAAACTAAGCTGGGAAAGAGGGACAGAGACACTGCTGAAACAGCTTATAAAGATGACAGTGTGCTCGCTGTGATCTTAAAGTTGCACAGTTAGAGGATCTGGTGAAGAGAGACGTTGACAGTGAATGCAGTGTGTCACAAAGATGGAGAGGGAGAGGGAATAATGAGGGGCTAAAGAAGTTCAACATAGAGGAGGGGAGAGGGAGTCCAGGGGCTCCAGACAAACTGCTTTCATTAATTCCATTTGTTTCTGTAAAAGGGTGTGATTGTGTGACCTTTGCAGGATCCAACCCAGCTCCATCATTTTTACTCATTATGCATGAGCCGATAAGATCCAGGGTGACACCTGTCTCCTCAGGGAGCGATTAAACAATAAATGAATCCTCTGAAACTTTGCAAACTTGCTATCTGTGTCTTGGTAAGTGAAGAGTAAAAATAAACCAATGGATGGGGGGAGGGGGACTGAAAAGCTAATAGAACTTGAGGGCATTTCAAGAAGCCATAAAAGCTGCCATTAGCGTCAATCGTCTGAGCTTCAATTAAGGCAAAAGCAGTACTGTTTGGAGAGAAAATGGTTTTATTCAGCATTAACCTGGGCTTCAATCCTGCTGTTTTAATAAGGAAAGATGCAGTACATATTATTAAGAGAAGCATTTCCCGAAACTCAGCAGAGCGTAACAGTCCAGTCATTAAGCTTTAACAAAGCCACTGAGATGTCTGTCTCTGATTGGCAGCTCTTAGGACCAATAGAACTTTGCAAATACGAGCAAAGTCTGTGCGAGAAAAGTTAGCATACGTGTTACATCCCTTTCAAGTCAGAGTGGTGCAATGCCTCTTTAAAGATATTTTTCGGCTCACTTCATTAATTCAAGCACGACAGTTAATTAGGCAATAGATTTTTATATGAGAGAGTTTCATGCTGCTGCTGCTGCTGCATGATGCACAAATATTCTGCCATCACTGGTGAATTTTAATCAGCTACAATGCAGCTGTTTTAATACAATTGGCAAACTGAAAGGCTGGATGGTATATAGTACATGTGGTATTTACAGAACCCTTACATCAAACTCATGGCAACCCCACGTGCAGACTTTCCCAATGGGAGAATAATGAAAGATGTGGCCGGAAAACCACAGCAAGCCCATTTATACGGTTGAAAGTGAAAAGGCCTGATAGTTTTAAATTATTCTGTCCATTTCGGTAAAATATTCTTTCATGCTTTCTTGCCACGATCGTATCTCTCCAGTAAATGTGAAGCTAATAGCTCGAATTAGCCAAAAGAGGAAATGGGAGAAACAATTAGCCTGGCTCTGTCCAAAGGGAACAAAACCCTCTGAAGCTCATGAATTAACATGTCTCACATGTTTGTTTGATTCATAAAAAAGTGTAAAAATGACAACTTATGTCTGCTGCCTGTATGCCTGTTTCCTCTGCTTCTTTGTGCTAAGCTAAACTAACCACTTGCAAACTCTTAATTAATATGTAGCTCTATTTTAATATTTATTTCCATAAAAGCGGTCTGTATCAATGTTTTCAACTAACACTCAACAAGAAAGAAAATAAGCTTATTACCCAAAATATCTTGACTCTTTCCAGCTCTGTGTTGCAGAATACTTCAATCGATTTCCTGTTAACTTCTTTGTCTCTGTGAGCTGTTGCTCTGAATTAAAACTAAGGAGTGGAAGCAATGTTCGTACCACTTACACACGGCCCCGCGGGGCTCCCACCCTGTCAGGGCCATCGGAGGCCATGCCACAGCCCTCCTCCAGGCATCTTGGGCACCACCTTGAAACACATTAACTTTCACATTAGAGCCTAATAAGGGAGAGCAGCGCCAGCGTCTGCACCCTGCCAGTATCTTTCATGTGCCCAATTACTGACAGATCCCCAAAATCATATTCACCTTTTACCACCTTTAATTAGTTCTTTATCACTACTGCTTTTCCTGGATGTCGTCTCCGGGCCCAATATACTCCTGTCAGCGTGCTGCGAGACGACTGCATTAATCAGATGCTGATATCCCTGAAAGATGCATAAGCACTTACAATCTGTGTGGATTCCAGGGTTTCTGTCACTGTGGGTTATCTGCACTCAGCATTGTCATCACGGGCAAAAGTGCAATAGATACTGAGGAGTTGAATGGAATAAAGAAACAGACAACAGTGAGAACAAGCCATGAATAGCAGAAGAAGAGGTGAGTGTCAATAAACGTCTGTGGAAGGTTGTTTGTTGTGCAAAAGAAGAGCATCAGGAGGCATCGTGTTTGCTTTCAAGTGCATATTTTGCTACTGTAAAGCAGAATTATCCCAACATTTAACCCGCTGTGTTTCTTCATTTGGCATTTGTGTGATTTCACATATAATTTTTCCAAAATATTTACAAGAAGGATGATTTAAAAAAACTCCCCTTTGAATTGTTTACAGCACATCACTTAACACCGCTGCCGAGCATGTTTATTAGAGCGAATCCTGACAGCCGATATGGATTTAAAGGGAGGGGAAACAAGAACATGTGATAGGTCTGACATGTTTTTAATTCCACATTAACGTCCTCCTGGCGGAGCCAAACAGGCTTGCCATTAGACATTCATTATATTGATCGTGCAGCAGCGTCGGGTCTCGTAGGAAAATGAGGTTTCTCTCCTTTTTGTCTGTCAGCTAATTATTGAAAACAAGATTTGCTTCTGATTAAGGGAGCAGATCGTTGTCGCTGCAGACACATTGACATGCACAAAACACCTGAGGTTAGTGGAGGGAGGTGGGTGGATATGGTTGGGGCAAGGTCTTTCCTCCTTAAGCCTATTAAAGAAACAGATGCCAGATTTTACAAGGTTTGCTATAACAAGATGGATTAAATAGCACCATATGTCTGGATTACTTGTCTCCCATTTTAGATGCCGTATTCGTGCAAACATTTATGTAACATTATGGCTTTTTGCGTCTCCAGCTCTAACAGAGTGAGACAGACAAAGAGCTCGTCTTTGCTTTCTGGGCTTGTTTTGGTGAAAGGAGTTAGAGCTGCAGACACTCCAGCAGCAGCCTTTTCTTCACAAACAAAACAATAGCATACAGTACAGACAGCACAGCCCTTTAAAAGAGCCTGATTTTAAAATTCATTAGTTGAATTAAAGAGTGGATGAGGGTCTTGGTGATCTAAAATCAGCCTCATCTTCATTCCTGTGACCTGTCCGGATGTAAATGTCATTCCTCTCCATCAACTCCGCTCACCAGAGGAAAACAAGTGACCTTTTCCGGCTCCTACCTGTAATCAGTTGTGTTATGTGTCAAAATAAAAGAGGAGGGGTAAAAGAAAACAAGAGAGGAGGAAGATCTGGGGCGCACGTTGTAAAAGAATAACCTCCTTCAGAAGATTAAAAATGAAAGATTACTAGACATCGAGGGTCAATCAAGTTCATAACCAGGAAACAAGTCCTGGATATATCATGAAGAGCGTTAGCTCTCCGTGGACTGCTCCGTATAGTCTCATGATGAATGCCCATGGCCAAGTGTAATAATATCACACTGTCTATACAAAGGATTCCCCATCTCATATCAGCCCAAGCTCTATATGATAAATCAGTAATGGAGAGATTTGATGCTAGTTTACCCTGTGGAGCTTGTCTTCCCCTTTGACCCAGTGTCATAAACGGCCGGCTGTCCCAGGAGGAAGAAAGTAATTGCTCATTTTGTAGATACAGCGTCTTGTGACCAAGTCACTGCTTAATTATTTATATGTCATCCTGGTGGGCCTTTCCAATGAATCGTGCAGCGATATTGAAATATGACAGAGAGGTTGAAAAACTCTTCTCTCTACCCCTCGGTGGAAATGCGCAGGAATGTATTTTCCTTTGCATTTTTAAGACAATAAGAGCGAGCAAAGTGGATCCGGGCAGAATGCATATTTTTGTTGCCTGTTGTTGAGAGTGACGGGGTGATTTTGTCGTGATGTAGTGAGGGTAAAGCCCGTAGCTGCAGGTAGAATGGCAGAATGCACAATGTGGAGCTGTGGAGTAATTGATCTGCACTGCTGTCTATTCTCGGTTTCGCTGCAATATTTCTGGATCACGTAGTGTTGTACGAACCCTTGATCAACATGCTGAATCATTACATGTAATTCTCCGGCTGAGTCATAAATCATATTGGGATGGAAGGAGGAGGTAATGTTTTGTTTTGTTTTTTCTCTCATTTCTCCACACTCCATTTTTAAATTTGACTCCTCGCTGTCGTCATTTCTCCCTCATTGTTATTCAAGTGCATCCTTTTAAAAGAAAAGGTGGAAAAACATTGGCTGCCTAAGTCAGGCTTTTGGACTTGCTACACATAACTTATTTTGGAAGCGGAAAAAATAGATTCTGGGTACAATATAGTTGCAGACATCCTCACCCAACCCAGAAAAGAGAAAATCAATAAAGCTGATAATAAATTGTTTAGGCGTGCTTTGTCTTCCTTTGCCTTTTTGTGCACGGGTGAGCCATCCTGGCACCGCAGCCACACTCTTAGATGGCTTTGTGGGAATATGAATAATGTATTTTTCATTAACATTCCCCCTCATCCTACAGTATGTTAGGGGCATTAAGAGATGGTGGGATGCACAAACACAGAGGTTAGAAATTAGATGATTCCAGAAGGACTGTGCAAAAACGCGATGCATCTGTTGTTTCTATCAGGCTATTTTCTTCTTCAGGCACTAATTCAATCTGTGTGAAGGTGGGGATGATTTCAAATGTGAGCAAATGTTCTCATGCCGTGCCATTCAGGCAGCTAACAAGCGAGGCGATGCAAGGTAGAGAGAGGAGGTGAGTGTGAGAGACAATCCTCGCAGTGTTTATCAAAGTGGTCTAATCAGGTCAGTTGCTCATCTCTGACGTCACCTAATCTCACACTTGTGCGTCCCTCCCGCAGACTGATGGCACTTTATGAGCCATTCCTCACTGATAATATTTACCCGGGTGCATTGTTAAATGCATTATGTCATCCAGTAATATTAAATCACATACGGCTGCATCATAAACTAAGTTTGTACCCAAATGTCAGGGGAGATTGGATTCAAAAACAAAGTCTAAATTGCAGGGTGAACGTCTGTGCGGATGAATACGATGGGACAGATAAGGAAACGGAGACTAAGCCAGATGTTGTATTCCTGGGTGTGTCTACGGAGTCTCGGCTCGGTTTCTCCCGGTTGCTGAGCTAAGCTGTTTGAGCAAAGCATCGTGGGAACTGTCATCTCCGCTGAGCAGACAGATGAAATCAGGTGGTCATCGCACAGAGGGGAGGCGAAACTGAAGCAGAGTTTGCCCTAAACACTGAAAACTTTTGTTCTCGTGGACAAAAAAAAACACCTTGAATAATCTTGCGCTGTAAATGCTTCATTTTCTTGCAAAATTAAGACAGTTTTTTTTTCTCCCCCTCACTGTTTTTTCTGCAGCCTCGGCAGAATCTCTCTAAACTGAATTATGTAGCAATTTGCTGTGTCTTTGATGTGATAAATTTGAAGCCCTACTGAAATGTACACAGACTAGAGGGTCTGTGAGGAACCATCAATGCTGTTGTGCTATACGAGTGTCGCCCCCCCCTCCCCTCTTCCGTCCTGAAAACAGAAAGATGAGACTGTAGCTGTTGGGCTTTTCTGCATAAAAGTGCTTCGCTCAGAGTCCGGGGGCTTCCTGATCGGGGCCGATTATACCGCTGTGGCTACAAAAATGATGACTATTCAGGAGCAGAGAAGGATGCTGACTGGTAGTAACCTCAGGAAAAGGACAGTGAAATGAAGGCCGGGAGGGGGGGGTCATATTCATTATAATGAGAGGCTGAAATTAATAACATTTATCTGGGATGATGTTTCCTTCATGAAACGTGAAAAGCAAGTTGTGCCAAATCCCCACTCAGATGCAACGCGGTGCTCCAAATCCCAATCTGTTTTTTAGCTCGGTGCTAAGATTGCAAGGATAGAAGACTGTTGTCCCCCCCCCCCCCCCCCCCCCCCCCCCCACATTCCTCCAGAAAAAATGCACAAGGTTCTGTGGTGTTTGTGGATCAATAGTGTTGCTCCATTGGTGAGTTCTTTGGTATGGGTGACACAGCTTCGCAGTTATTTGGAATTGAATTAGGGGGGTTGGGGAGGGAGGCAGAGATGATGAAGAGTATCAATCATTCTGTCTCTTGTGTGAAGTTATTCGTAGGTCGACAGAATCGGCAATAATGAAAGTTCACTTGTTCACCACTGAGGGTCTGTGGGTAAATTTACTTTCCCCGTGACGGCAGACCTGGAACAAAGGGAGCGAACCCTCAGCAGAGGAAGCAATGTCACTACAGCCTGAGTGACTGAACAAGTGCTTGTCCTCACTTTGTGTCTTATGACATGAGCCTGAGGGGTTTCATGATGCCACATTGCTTTGACCATTCAGTTTTATCTCCTCTATTAACAGAATCCTAGCTGCTGTTATGAGTTTTTCTTCATACCTAACTGATGGCTGACACTGTACCTGCTGCATCACCACTTCTCCATGATTGCTGTATCCAAAAACTAAAATAAAAAGCACAATTCCCTTCATCTTCTCTTTCCCCCCTCACATACAAATCCTCTTTCCCCTCCACTTCCTCTTTATTCTGCAGGAGCAATCACCCCTTCCCCCCCAGAAAAAAGGTTTGATGACATTACAGAGGAACTGCCCTCTGTGCTGTCACAGTATTAGAGCACGTGGTTGCAGTGGAGAATAGTTTAAGTGAGATTGATTGAACCCAGCTGGTCTGGATTCCTAGTGTGTCAGTCATTTATGCAGGGATTGGCTCATAACCTGTCAATCAGATGGATGGATGGACAAGGCGGCGTAACAGAGGGTGGGACTGAGAATGCGGGAGAAGTCAAGTCAGATGGCTGAGGCGCTGCAGGACCACCCTGAGCCTGTGTAGCTGCAGGTTCCTTCCGTTTCCTGTTTCTGTCACTGAACATAGAGGAGCTTAAGTCCAGCTACACCTAATTAACATTACTCCTGCATTGAACAAACATACGAACCCAAGTGTACCCGCGTCATATCACCTATATATACTTACAACACCGAGTCTGGAGGGCAGTGGAGAATAATGAATGCAATCAACTCAGCAGCTACGGTCAATCCACATGAATGAAAGAGTAATTCATTCACATTAAATGGACATTCTGCAGGAAACAGCTATTATGTGAAAAGCAGGTGCCCATAATTGGTCAGTTTTTCAGATACAGAGAAGGACTAAATGCCTGGTTATGGGTTGAAAAGGTTCTCCTATATTCATGAAACCCAACCTCATTTTTGATACTATTTATGGCAGCCATTTAATTTATTTACATTCAGTGATTACTTCTGTATATAGTAGTTTTCTTTGTTAGTGGTGGAGTCTGTCTTTTCTGTGCTAAAAAATAAAAAAATGCTTTTTCATGAAGCTTAAAACCCAGAAGTTTTTCTTTTTCCATGAAAAGTAGATGTTTTGAATACAAGCTTTTCACCAGACAGTTACTAATATGCCTATTAAAATGGATTGTCAGGATACTCGTAGATGGAAAACAGAAGGTGACACATATTCACAGTCAGTGCATTTACATACCAGGAGAGCAGGCGATGTGCAGCACAGTTTTCAGGATAAATGATAAATAAATCTCATTTCAAACGGGCAGCAGCTCACTTATATGCACGCACGCATGCATGTGTACAGTATGCATGTTAAACCATGAGTGAGAAGACTGGGCTATGTCTATATAGTTATTCTTAATGTCTGTCTCCAGGTCTGATTAGACAACATGATTAAAGTAGATCGTTAGAGCCTCTGTTTACATTTGCCAGGGCAAAGTTTCACAGTGGGCAGTAAATTGACCATTTAAAAGGAAGCAGGAGGTCATTTAATGGATGGAGAGAGTTAGAGGATTCAAACCCGATCCAGAACTGTCCCTCTTCCTCCTAGACACTATGTGAAATGGGGAGTGTTGGTAACTTTCTCAACAGAATGACTATTACCAAGCAACTGTCTAGTATTACATGTAGCCTCGGTGCATGAGCGGTACAGGTTCCTGTTGGGACGAGTAAGCTGCAGATCCTGCTGTGACCAGTTTTAATTGGATCTACGTCCTATCAAAGATATAGTCCACTGGAATGCAGCAGATGTTTGAGAGGTGGATACCTCAAAAACCTCAGCACGTGAAAACTAAAATTATCAGCTAAGGCTACCTGACAAAATAACACTGTACTAACTTATTTTAGATTTAGATGAACTGGCCGTTTAGTGTATAGATGCTTCATACACCTGAACATCCTGGAATCCGTCTGTGATCCCGTGAAAACAGTTCAAGTAAGGCTTTGGTCCTGTAGTGGAACATGATTTTCATGTATGATAATTCAAGTAATCTTTCAATAAAGTTTGAATGATGAAACATCGGGAGACACAAACTCAGCTCGTGAACATCCGTTCCTTTGGAAAAATAAAAGCATTTTGAAGACAGCAAATGCAGCAAAAACGTTCAGCGGAGACCAAAGTTGCGTGAATATGTACCCCTGCCCATTTAGCCACAAATTAGAGGTATCCGTGAACATATCGTCGCCGGTAATTGCAGAGCCACCCAACTTCATTATTCTATAGAGGGAAATATCAGAAATAACTGGGTGTTCTTCACGCAGGTAACGCTCTTTACAAAAGAGGTGACAGTAATGACAACATGGGTCCTCAGAACCGAAAGATTTGCATACTGATAGAATGCAGTGAGAACACCTCCAGCGAGGGCTGGATGGTGAAATTTCCCTAATAACTGCCTTTATTTGAATATCAAGAGAATATTGGGAGGGAGGGAACAGAAATTAGACTATTTGATTTCCCGACATCCTTTTGTTTTCCACCCATGTTTTCCACCTTTCCTCTCGCTTTCAAATCACAATATCAAAAGCGAAGTGAAGCATTAACATTTCTTAGTAGTATGGATACGATGCACTGCTGAATCACTTTGAATACTGATGTACACGCGTAAACTACTTCAGACAGATTCGGTTTTTTGCCTAAAACATGCGGAATATCTTGCAGCAGAGACACGCTTATGAATGGGTTTAAAATATCTCTGTGTTTATATGTTTATTTAACAGCCAAAGATTTTTTGGTTTTGTAATTAATTGTGATGACTTTCCAGCAGGTTTCATATCCTCATTTGTGTGCGCTGACCAAGCAGCCTGTTGCCAAAAGCCTGTTGCAGGATTGCTGTGGCTTTTCAGAGAATAACTCGAGTACGAGCTGATAAATGAGGTGTCTGACTGTCCGGGCCTCCGTGTTATCTTGGTGCTGCTATGTACAGCCGACTGCTGTGTAGGCGGTGAAGGCAGGTGACAAGAAGAGAGGGAGGAAAAGGAAGGAAGACGGGGGTTTGGAGGGGAGAAAGTGAGCGACAGAGTGACAGACACAGAGACGTACAGAGGGTGGAGAAGACAAGAAAAAAATGGCGGTAGGGGTGGAAGCTTATGGGTGCCTGGTCTGTCAGGCATGTGATGTGGCTCTTTTTTTCACCCCCTCCACCCCAGCATACAGTGAGGATGGTATTGTGTCTGTGGTGGTGCCACACCCCCATCAGAGGGGAGCGCAGCTGGGTTTGAAGCTAATTAGGTGAACTTTGCTCCTCGGTGAGGTGAAGCAAGGCTATATGTGAGCATGCAGTGCAGATTTTGGGATGGATGCATGGACAGAGGTATGAAATAAATATACTTTAGTCAGTTGACAGCTAATAGATAAGAAAACATTTACTGTGTGTTGGAATATAGCTTCTTTCCTTGCAAGATACACCGTTTTGCAGGATTTCAGTAAAGCATGGGCCACTAACTGCCATCTAATGCTTCAGCAATATGGTTTCATTTGGTATGAAGATATTCTGAGGACGTGGCAGATTCACCCCATCTTCTGTGTTAGTGTGTAGCTGTCAAATAGATTATAATTCATGAGAAGGAAAGATGTGCTACACGTTGCCCACCCCTCACTCATCGCAGAATGGCGTGGAAAAGAAGAATGAAATTCTCAGGATTCTTGTGAATGAGCCTCTGGCTTCCATCTTCAATTATATTTATGCCTGACTGGGGCTGCCAATCGTTTATTGTGTCTGCAACATGCAAACATAGTGTTGTTCTTGATGCATTGTCTTTCAATAATGCAAATTTTATCATATCATTTGCAATGCCGTTAGCGTTTTCTGGAAAGAATTGAAGGGTAGCTTTGAAGCGGTGTGTAATAAAAAGAGACGTCTCTCTTTGAAATGTCACCTTTGAATTAAAAATTTTAAAAAAGCAGCCTCCCAGTACAGATCTGAAGTTTGTATAAGTCACACAATCGGGCCAGGATTTACAGACTATTAGGCACAGGCATCTGCTAAGGCATTAAGGGCTTTCATAAAGATATATCACCATAGTGTTTTCCAAACTGTAAATTTTTACCCCAGTGTTTTATTCCCCTTTCACCATTTGTTCTTGGGCTGACAACTACAAATCAGTCAACCATAGAACTCCTGGGTAAACTCTTGAGAATAGCGCATATAGCTGTGAACTAAACACTATTCAGCCTGCTCATTATGAAATGTTATGTAGCCCAGTGATGAAAACCCTAATACTAAAAGGTTCTTCAGTGCATTCAGCTCTCTGGATAAGTGTGGCTTAATAAGGGCTTACTTATTCTATACAATACTGTGTTATATTAATAACTGCAGTGCATCACTTTACTATGCACCGACAAAGAAATATATGTGGGTAAGTGCAGGGAATATTTCAGCGGCTGCTTACGTCTTATCTGTGATGTATTTTCCTTTCATATTTCTACACAGAACTAGCTCCTTGAGTGTGTGCCAGATTATGTGCGAGATATTAGATGTGGCAAGGGAGTGAGAAAAATAGAAAGGAGCCACGAGAAGCGAATGAAAGGAAGTAAAGCTAGAGAGGGGGGGGTGGATGGTTGTTGCTAGGTAATAAAGACACGCTAAAAGATGAAAAAGAGGAAACGATGAGACAAACCCAGAGTGATATGAGAATGATTGGGACAGTGAGAGAGAAGAAGAGGAAGGTGAGCTGAGAGAGAAAGAGTGCGAGGGTGCAGCGGCTTCACGCACTGCAACAGCTCCTCCACAAGCCGATCGCCAGAGAAGCCAATAATCAAATGCAGGTAATTGAGTGCAGTGTAAACTAGTCAGTGTTCCTCAAGAGCTTCTTTGTGTTTGAGGAGACCCACTGACCTCTTTCCTCTCTCTTGTCTCCTCTGTGTGTGCGTGTACGGCAGCCTGGATGTGTGTGTTTGAAGTGTGATGCAGAGGGCTGGCAGAGCTCTGAGATACACTCAAGGAGAGAGTGAGTGGGGCGATTCAGGGGCACGCCTGACGCAAGTGGAGGGGCCGATGAGTGGGGGTGGGGGTGGGGCAGGGGGGTCAGCTTGCAGATGGGCTCAACAGAGGAGTGTGTGTGTGTGTGTGTGTGTGTGTGTGTGTGTGTGTGTGTGTGTGTGTGTGTGTGTGTGTGTGTGAGCCGTGGGAGAGCGGAGCACTCTGAAGCACGGCTCCAGTGTGCCTCAGAGGTAGGGGGCCCACTCACTAGTTGAAATATCAGCGCCCGATGTGCAAATGAGCTTTAGTGAGCAGGCGACGCGGGGAACCAGGCCGCCGCCACGTGAGAGTGTGGGTGAATGCTCTTGTCAGTGTTTTAAAGAAATAGTGCGACACGGATGAGAACACGTGTGTGTGTGTGTGTGTGTGTGTGTGTGTGTGTGTGTGTGTGTGTGTGTGTGTGTGTGTGTGTTGAATATGAGGCTGCAGCCAGCGGCCCATTCGTTTAGCTTAGCTTAGCATAAAGACTGGAAAGAGGGGAAAACAGCTAGCCTTGCTCTGTTCAAAGGTTACCACTTCATTGGTTTACACAAAGTAAAATAAATTAAGTCTCCCACATAACTCCTATAAAACCGTTTTTGTGTGGATTAAAAAAAGTATATATAATGTGTTAATGAGTGAGCGTTATAGATGCTGGTTTGCACCTTTGGGCAGACTCAGGTGAGCTGTTCCCCCCTCTCTCCAGGCTAGTTTAACTACATTTCTCAGTAGCGTGGCGGTAGTATCACTGTTTCCTGAATCAAATAGCATTTCAGTAGCTTCGCTCTTTTAGCGATCATGTGGTGTAGCAGCGTCCAAACAAGCTTCATTTTCCCAAGCAAACTGCTGCAGTCTGAAATAAAACTGCCGAGGATCACTAAGTGCTCGACCGCATTACAGGGACGTGTATTTGTAGCCGAGAGAAGCGCTTCCATGTGACAGTGGCATCACGTAGCAGTCCTTGGGCTGATGCCTTCAGCGTCTCTGTTGCAGGGGAACACGGACACGCAAGCTTGAGTTTACTTGATGGAAATAAGGCAGCGGGTGAGGATGGAGAGGAACTGGTCCTGAGGGAGTCAGGATTTTTAGTCTTCTTCTACAGTGGTTTGAGATGAGTTCTTAAATTCTGAGTTGACAGTTTGTCCTGCAAACGGGGCCAAGTCTAAATTGAACATACCCATGCAAGAAAACACACACACACACACACACACACACACACACACACACACACACACACACACACACACACACAAACAAACATAAACGAACATTCACACACTCTCAGCACCTGCTTTTTGTTATTATGTGCAGCACATTTTTTTGTTTGTTTTCTTGTTTGTTTTTGTTGCCAAATTGGTTTAGGAGCCGTGAGAGCAGAGAACACAGGGTATTGTTTAATTAGTAATTGTACTTAACATTTTTTGCCTGCCAATCTGTTTGATTGACAGTGAGAGAGCACGATCATCGTTGTAGTGAGCTGCTTTCACCATGTCGCCGTAGCTTAGCATGCTACATGTCTCTGGGCGCAGCTTCAGCATCATCAAACTTAATCTACTGCATTTAGCTCACAACACTTTCCAAGTAGTTTGCCCAACACTGTCTTGATGCTAAGCTAAGCTAACCATCATCATGATGAAGACATGAGAGCGGTTCTGATCTTCTTATCTAATGCACTACAAGACAGCTATTTAGCGTATTTCTCACAAAGTAGTGCTCAACGTGATTTATTCTGTTAATATTTTGTACAGCATGACTGATAAAATAAGCTACAAATACTTCACATGTATCAGACGACAGTTTTTGATTTAATCAAAGTAGAATCCTCAGACACTGTCATTAACATCCACAGTCGCCGGTAACATGAAATAATACACAAAATTTCAAGACAACCATGTTGTTTATGTAAATCAGTGCGTGCTTAGCATTTAGACTCTCATTGCTCATCTGTGTTTGTGCGCATCACTATGTCCTCATACCACTTTGCCTACAGTACATGTGGGGTAACATCAGTGTGGAGAAGTGGAAAATGTATGCTCTGACATGGTTAGCCTTTCTCCATGCCATCCTCGACCAGGAGGGCATCCAGACCGTGTTTGCTGTAATGCAAACGACATCTGTCCGTTTCCTTCCTTTGGAGATACAAATGAAGCGCTCAAGGCGAGGTCCCCATCTTTTTTACTGGTAATAATAAGAGACAGCAAAGGTAGGCTTGGCATGATGCCTCGTATCCGCAAAGGATCAAGCAAATAATCTGTAAAAAGAGCAAGACAGGAGCAGTCAAAATGAAATGGATGAAGTCATGTAAGCTCAAAAGTGTTTGCATAAAACAAATTGCACAGACTCATCTTTACATTGCCTATTAAATGTTGGACTGTGTAAAAGTGTGTGCTACAGGAAGGAAGAGGATGTCCCTGATCTCTCATGCTGATGTAGTGGATCTTCTTCCTCTGCTCTACCAACCATTATCTCTTGCATTCCACTCAAACAGATCTGACAAGAACTACATGTTTGCATGTAGTCTAACTGTGTCGCCAGTTTGCCGTCCTCTGCAGATGATCACAGCGGAGCTAGCCAAGGCCGCTTCGCCACGATCGCGACAATCAAACAGAGGCAAATGGTAGAGCCAGAGGAGGGGGGGGGGGCAGAGCTAATTGAAAGCCAAACACTCCACAGCCTTCTGGGATCGTCTTTTTGGTACATGGAACGTGCTGAGTGCTCTGTATTTATGGGGAAATATCAGATTCTACAAATGACATGGAGCCCCCTCCAATGGCGCTGAAGCCTCCTCATGCAGCACGGCGCGTGGTGCTGAATGCAGGAGGAACAGCTTGGCGGGTCCCTCAGGAACAGACCTGCCGACTATCTGCAGCTGTGCTGAGAATTGTCATTTTTAAATATTCACATATTTAATCAGCTGAAAGGGCTCTCACAACACACAGACCCGGCGCAAAAAACACACACGCACGCGCTCCTGCGCAGACGCACGTTACACCAGCGAGTCAGCGTCACGGGAAGGCTGTGCTGCAGGGCTTGCTGTTTATATTGTGATTACGGTTTATGATTGTGCGATTTATGAGATTTTGTTAACTATTAGAGTCTTGTTGATCTTGGTCTGAGCAGCTTTTCATTACTTTATGTAAACATATTTTTCTGCGCCACTCTGGAAGTGCATTTGGCAGGATTGTGAATGATCATGTTTTTATTTCTCTGTAACTGGTTTATCTGTAAAGTAGCGAGGCTATTGCCTGTCTCTTCTCCATTAGCGGTGTTGCCTCAGCGGAACGATCCTGCCATTCTCACGAATCATTAAAAGGGACTCTTTGAACCTCAACTACAAATACCTTTTTAAATAAACGAATGACCCTTGAAATCTCCTGAAAACAGAAACCAATTTTTGCGAGCGAGGTTGACATAACTGAGAAACTGTGGCTGATGTCGACTGCACATATTGCCGCGAGCAAAACAAACTATTGGCTGGACTGAGAGGTTATCAGACATGACAGTTTCGCCTAGAAATTAACACATAACACCAAACCTCTGTCATTGTTTTGAGGCAGATGCTAAATGGAAGTAATTGCTTGACTAAAAGTATCACAACAGAAGTGAATTGTGGAGAATAGCTATGCATGCTAACAGTGTGAAACTGCCAAATGTTTCTGAAACTGCGGTGAGATTGTGAGGCAGCATCAATTAGCTGTGTGCATTTCTTTGACCTGTCACTGGGATATCTGAGCACCTTTTATCATTGTGCACAGTGTGGAGCGTGAGAGGCATCATCTTTAATCATGTGTTGTTGTTTTTTTTGTTTTTTTTTTCTGAGGTAAAAATATGTCCCTACGCCACGCAGAGTCCCCAGACAGCCATGTTGTTTACTGCCGATTAACAAAGGGAAGGGAAGTCAAGACTGTGACACCAGGTAACGTGAATGAGGTGCCACAATACCACAGCAGGAGCACAGGAAGAATTCCAAAGCAGCGAGTGTGAGAGGGAAAGAGCAGGGCACAGAGGAGGTGAGAGAGACAAAGAGAAAGAAATATTGAGAGGGAGGGAGACAAAGAGAAAGCAGAGAAAGACAGAGAGAGAGAGTGACATACCTCGCTATCAATCTTCACTGCCAAATCCTCCCTAACAGAAACCAAAAAGGCGCGCTTGATGTCGTGCGTTCTTCAATACTGTACAAAATTAGCGCATAGAAAAAGACTAGACGGTTTCAATCCACGTCAGACTGCTTGCACTGAGTAAACAGTTGCTAATGAACACATTTCAGGTCAAGTGCAAAGACGTGTCTATTGGGTCAGGCCGCTCATTCAAAATAATTTCGTATTCATGGGCCAAATTCTATCCACTTCGATAGCCTCAATTCTATTCAGCTCACTCCATCTGCATTTGGTGCATCGAGGCTGCATTTGGTGACTAACTTTTGTCAGGGTTTGCAGCGTTTCACCTGATACACCCCTTCGTTTGAATTAGAAGAGCCGCCGCCGCTGCTGCTGCTACTGTTCTCGTCGGCGAGGATCTACTTTGCATTGGCACAATACTGCACATATTAAATAATATCACACAGCGAAGGAAGCTGTCAGTGCTATGGCTAATTGATGCTTTATTCAGCTAAATCCTTTGTGAGTTTTTATTAAAGTAAGAAATGATAGCAGTCGTGTGAGGCTGTGTTTAGGCACGGTGGTGCTTTCAGTGCCTTTTATGTAGGTGTAATGTTCATCATCTTAGCTTAGAGCGTTAGCATGTTACCATTTGCAGTTTGTTTAGTTTTAGGCAGAAGGATTGGGCAGAGTCATCCAGCCTCATTGTCTGGGAGCCACGTCCATACAGCCACACTGGTAGAATGGCTAAAAAGGATTCTCTCATCTGGTGTTTAAGAACATCATAAAACCCATAAGTTCTTGCATATTTACGGGACAAACTAGCTCAGCGTGTTGCCTCTTAATATTGGCCACCCACTGAGGGTGTAACCAGGGAGGTGCCACACGCAAACAAACAACACAGCTTGACCAGGCAAATCCTTTCCTTGACCCCAAAGCATGTGTTTGACTCTGCAAACATTTTTGGAAGAAACTAATGAAAAGTGACATGACAACTAGCAGAAGCAAGATGACACATCTACCCAGCATTACTGTGGGCAACATCACTTCTACATTTTTCTAATATGCTAAAAATACACTTTAAACAGGATGGGGAGTCTGCCAAAGGATCAAACAGGCACAAGTGGTGCACCAGCTGGTACCGTGGAGAATACCTTGGATTCCTGCGGCACAGAGACTGACGTAGCTCTGCACAGGTCAAAGGATTAGCAGGTTTGTTAGTGACAAAGATGAGTAACAGGAAGGAAGAGGAAGGTAGAAAGTGGTTGCTTTTGTTTGAGGTGCTTTTAGCAGCCTTCCTGCTTGACGTCACAGCTTTTTGGAAACAACTGAAATATCCAGCGTGAAGAAAATAACTTGTTTTACTGCCTTCTTGAATAAGTATTAAGTAAATAGTTATTTTCCAACAAATTAAAAGCATACATGCAGTAAATATCCATTGCCTAATTGGGTATTTGCTTGGAAGAGCTCTGTCCTAAATATACCTTTCTATAGAACTGAGCTTCTTCGTGAATCATTATTCAATGAGCTTACATATTATAACAGCGTGACATGCTACATCTTCTCCTATATTTAGGTTACTATTTCCTGCCCCAAAAAGCCCAGTGTCAGTTAGATGAATATGGTTTATTATTTCCCTCCTCTGCTCTCTTCTCACTGGATGTCTATCACGACACCTGAGCAAATAAGAGCACAGCTCTGTGCATATCACTCCTGCCAGGAAACTTATACTGGCACAAAGACACAGTCAGTTGGCCGGGATTCTCCTTAAGCCCCAGTTTAAAATTGAATCATCTATGTAAAATCCCAGTGTCACTGGGACTGGTCCAAACAGGAATTCAGGTGCACCAAAATGCCAGGTTCATTAAGATATATGCATGCTTCAAACGTTTCTGTTGTGTTTCCATATCACGACCTTAGAATTATGACGTCGTGTCACATTCTTAAAGGCCAAAGATGCGTTTTTATTTTTTTCTTGTTCCTACAGTTGAATGTTTAAGCTTCACTGTGCAAAGTGATGTATGTGCAGAGTTTGACACTAGATGACTGTTTTCACCTTCATCTGCTGAAAGCGTCTCCATGCTCATCGACAATCCAGATTTATGGCATCACAAATAATTCCTGGTCCCATATTCAACTTACACAAGTGCGATGTGTAAACACGAAGCCTTCAGTGCACATACGCTGAGAATGGACTTTTGAGTGAAACAGGAGACATCTCTGAAGAAGTGAAACCTCTGAAATGACACATATTTGTATAATCACAGATTCAGGTAGAAGGAGTAGATGCAATTTTAAAGATCTTAACAAGATAATAGAATTTCTTTGTGAAAAAGCATATCAGAAACAGTTAATTAGTCAAAGTATAGTGGTTTATCCACAACTTTAAACATGCCTGGAGGGGATCTTTGAATGTTTTTTATCAAGTATTTTGCAGAAACAACCTTCTAATACTAAGAACTAATTTTGGGAATTATAGGTTCCATCTGTTGGGAAATATAAAAAGCAGTGTTTTTCTTATCCGGCAGTCTTTGCTCTAATGCACAAAACAATGAATGAGTTGTGCTTTAAGATATTTGGGCACAAAAAGAATTTAGGAACATGCTGACTGAAATATTTTCACTGACAGATTTCAACTGGCAACGCAATGAACAAAGTTTTATTATGAATACAATTGAATGCAATGCAAATAATTTGAAAAATGTCTCAACGAATGTCTGCTGATGCCTCTCCATGTTGTACTTTTTCCCCTCCATCTGGTGTTCTTTATAATCTTCCTCTGGTGTCTTTTATACTCCACTTCCATGTTTCACTGAGGCAAGCTGGCCATCATCGTCAGTGACTGAGCCATGGTCTTAGCTCTGTGACTGTCGTCACTGTTACGGCCATGGCTGCACCCCCAGAAAATCCCCCCACCCCAACCCGCCCCCATGTTCCCAGCGCTCCCCTGTCTGTCTCTCTATGTTTTGTTTGTGTGCTGGCATAGGCGTAGTCTCCCTTCCTCGCTCTCCTGGCTCCCAGCACTGCTCATCCTGCACACCTGCCTGCAATCGCCCCATCACCTCTCCCAGTCTGCTACCCTGCTTCTCATCAGCTCCTCTGCCTGCACTATATTTACCCCAGCTCTCCAACCATTCTACGCCAGATTGTTGTTTCAACCTCAGTGGTAGTTACACTTCAAGTTACACTAACCCGCTTCTTGTGTCCCAGAATGATCACCTGTCTGCCCGTCTTCCTGCTTGTCTCTCTGCCTACCAGCCAACTACCACCGAGCCACCCCAGCCTGCTACGCTTCTCCCTCATTCCACACTAAAGCCAACCCCGTCCTCAATTACCATCACTCTTCTCTGCTGCCACTGGATTCCCATTCCCTGCCGTCAGCCCCTCGCTCAGATTCTCCTCTAGAATAAAACCTCTTTTCTTACCAACACTAGTCTGTGTCATTTTAGTGATTTGGTGTTTAAACAAATCTAAATTCACAAACATGAATTCAGATTTCAAAACATGTAATGACCTTTTGGCTTCTTTAATCTGAGTGAAGGGACATCGTAGGGAGGTGAAACTTGGCTTTGCTTCCAAATCATTTTTGACCAAAAAAAGTCAAATAGAACCTCATAATTCTGATTTCTATATATTTTTTATTTAAAAAATCTAATATGTCAGGCTCTCTGTTGTTATGTCAGCCAGCAAATACCACATTGACAGATAATGTTAAGTGACTAGTAGCGGTAAACCTGACTTTATCTCAAAATGCTGCAAATTAAAAAGTAGTCACAGTAACTTTGAGTTTCTAAAATGGATTTCAGTTTCTTTCTAATAACAATAATTCTATAATCTATCATCTAAAAACAAACGTTAGCATGAGCTGCGAGCAAGCTAACAGTGTAATGATAATGATAAAAATGTACTTTCACAAACTGAACAAGGTTTGATAAATGGCCTTTAACTTAGTTGGCACATGAGGTAGTGTCATTCACAGTGTCTCTGATGAAGTCACACGTTACAAAACATCTAATTGGGCACTTCTGTCTCGCTCCTTTTGCCTCAGTTAGAGCAGTGGGGTGACACTGAACAGCCTGAATTTGATTCATTCTGAGCACTGATTGGCTTTGCATACATAAGCAGAACATTTAATCGTAATGTTCCTGATAAGTATGGTGTCTTTTGCAGTAAGTAAAAGCATACCTAACACCTTTTGTGCCTGCACTACTATAGCAGGGTGACAGTGGATAGAAAAATGTCCTTAGGCTGGAGAGTCAAGGTTCATGCCCCGCTGTAACCCAAGTGCTGTTGAAGTGTCCCTGAGCAAGACTTTGAATCTTTGCCAGCTCCATGGGCACTGCTGTGTTGCTGACATCGCATTCTGCCCTGCTGTGAGGAAGTCGGCAACCAAAAAGAGAAGCTCCCTACGGGAGATATAGAGGAGACCACGGATGGTTGTAGCGCTGTCAGTTTGACCAGTCGGGAATGAACGATGGTGTTATGATCAATATTTTACACGCCTGCTTTCTTCTGAAGCTTGCAGGCAAAGTTTGTGTGTACCACACTGAGACAAAAAAGTAGAGAGAAAAAAGATAAACAAGTACATAGTTTGAGGCAAGAAACTAAAATTGAGTCTTACATTTGAGTTAAAATTAAGTGATTTACATCTGTCAATGACTGGCGCTGGTTAAATTTGGCCTTGGTTTCAGCATGTGGACCTTAATACAAATTTTTTTCTAATTGCTATATCACTCAACATCTACTTTTCCAATTCTCCCGAGCAACAGGTTGGGTTTTGACAGTAAAATAATGTATTGGGGCATACTGTAGCTCAGGTGATTGTGATTATTACGACTTTAAAACAGCAATAACTGATTGACCACTTCCATAGTCCATATTATTTGTGACATATTTACAGAATGTTACAGTGTATTTGTTACATTGTCGCAGAATGTTCCACATTATTTGTTACATATTTGCAGAATGTTACAGTGTATTTGTTATATTGTTGCAGAATGTTCCACATTATTTGTTACATATTTGCAGAATGTTGCAGTCTATTTGTTACATTGTTGGGGAATGTTGCAGTCTATTTGTTACATTGTTGCGGAATGTTGTAGTCTGTTACATTGTTGCAGAATGTTGCAGTCTATTTGTTACATTGTTGTGGAATGTTGCAGTCTATTTGTTACATTGTTGCAGAATGTTGCAGTCTATTTGTTACATTGTTGCGGAATGTTGTAGTCTGTTACATTGTTGCAGAATGTTGCAGTCTATTTGTTACATTGTTGTGGAATGTTGTAGTCTATTTGTTACATTGTTGCGGAATGTTGTAGTCTATTTGTTACATTGTTGCGGAATGTTGTAGTCTATTTGTTACATTGTTATGAGACAATTGCCTTTTGTGTCCTGCACACTAGACCTTTAAAAGGCAACTAGTTGAAGCAGACAAATGAGAATAGCTTGAGTCAAAATTTAAGTTCTGTACAAAATAAGTAGAGAATGGGGGATGTTAAAGCCAAACATACTACACTCTCCTCTGTTTTCTCCCATATCCACTTCTCCATAAGACCACACCTTGTCCATTGGGGTAAATGATTTATTGGTGACTCACTCATGGATATGGGTGAAACAGAGAGGTGCGATTGCGAACTGAGTGGAATGGTTGACACAGGAGGCAGGGGTGGAGGGTGATGGTGGATGAAAGGAGATCTAAGAACCCAGGGCTGGGCAAGACTTTGGATGGAGGCGATGTCTGTGGAGTGAGCCATTGCTGCTCCTCCCTGTCCATCATGGCTTTGTAGGAAAGGTATAGGGAGGGGGGGGGGGAATATCGGGGATGAAAGGTAGACAGAGAACTTGAACTCATACCTCTTTTTCTCCCACTTCTTACTCATTTTAGCCATTACCCTGATATTTTTATAGCAGCTTTGCTGGAGCACATGGATTTTCTTGCTCAGGCAGGAGGAAGTAATAAGTTATTAAATTATCCTCATTGTTGCTGTATTGTGTCAGTGTCAGTCTTTCTCAGAGAGAATAAAACCTCTTTCTGCTCAGTGATGAGGAGGATGTTATTCTTTCACCAGCTTCTGTAACTACTGCATTTCAGGACTGCACATTCACCTGAGCTGTACAAGTGAATACTGGGTTATGTTAGCCAGTTCTGAGGAAGAAAGTCTCTGTAACTGCTGCAGAATGAACAATGAAAAGGCTCTTTCCTGTCCTCATAGGAGTGGCAGGCATTAGTAGTTTTGCAAATCCATACTTTTGGGGTCCTTTTATATTTTTGAAAGCTCAATTTGAATAATAAGTTGAAAAGTGTTCTTTTCTGGCTGACATTCATAGTATCCATTCTCTCTAAAGTTATGAAGGAAACAAAACTTAAATTCCTATTAAGGCAATACCATTTAAAACCATTTTGCATGAATGATACACACTGTATGTTAACACACTCCTGTATGAGTCACAGGTGCACACTCAATGCAGTGATCATTCTGCCAGGTTAAAAACACGTAAACATGTGTGGAATAACAATCTATCCATGTCGAGTGGAAGCATGTACAGATTCAAGGCTAAACCAAGAAAATTAAGCAGCTTGTCCTCCATTTGCTCTATTTGGATTCATCTCGCAAGAGATAGCTATCAGCTCAGCGATGTAGGTAGGATTTATTTATTTATTTTCACCTTTTATTTATTTATATGTAGTTTTAAATACCACCCACGTCTGCTCCACATTCCTCTTGTCTCCTCACTCGTTAAGATCTAGGCACTGCAGCACCAGAGCTGACAGTCTTTTACCTTTGTGATTCATAGATCCAAAAGCGTTACATACTGCATATTTACTCCTCTAAATGTGGGCATAGACAGACATCATACTGTATATATATGTGTGTGTGTGTGTGTGTGTGTGTGTGTGTGTGTGTGTGTGTGATATATGTGTGTGTGTGTGTGTGTGTGTGTGTGTGTGTGTGTGTGTGTGTGTGTGTGTGTGTGTGTGTGTGAGGGAGGGTGAAATGGTTTCTCAATATCTGGGATAAAAACATCTGCAGCGATAAACAAATGGTGCCACGGGTTGTGATATCGTGATCCATGTCAAACCTCCATTTGGTCATTTTTCATTTGTCATTAGAAACCAGTTTTTGCCTTTTCGTAATGACTATGGGCCATTCAAAAAACTACTAGAGGCTTGAAGCCCATTTAGCAATAACACTTCCACAAAGTTTGAAACAGTTGAGAAAGTTCTATTAAGAAGACCTTAACGGCACTTTGCTGAGCTGTAGTGAAAATAATGAATAATCATGATAGATAATCATACCTGCAAGTTAAGTCTGTTACAGACAGTCTGGCTTAAAACACAGATACCAGGGATTATGATTAAACATGGTTTTGTTTTCATAATGTGTGAATCAGAGTGAGACATTGACTGTGCTTTCTTGGATCAACTCGTGTCTCAGATGCTGAACCACAGAAACCTCTGTAGAGGCTACACAGGTTTCTGTGGCTCAGCACTGCGGCTTCCAAAAAGGCTTCCCTCTACAGCTCATCCTTATTCAGACCTGCAAGAAATACACCTAAGACAGGAGGAAATCTGGCTAAAGGCTCACTAATCATATTCATCTAAAATCTTAGGTTTTGAGAGGAAACAAAGAGAGTCATAAAGAGATGACAACCTTGAAGACGTGTGTGATATTATGTCAGTATAGTCTCTTACTGAAGGAAATTGATGTGTTATTTGCATTTGATTCTCTGAAAAAGGGGGTAACTTATTTATAGAACAGGATCGGAGCAGAATGACTTGCTGAACAAGGACATCTATGGGTCATATAGGATAATGCAAAAGTCCTGACAGGCTTATTGTGCCTGTGTGTGCTTGATAAATTACTGTGAAAGAGGGATGTGATTTCACTCATATAAATGTATAATAATATACATTTCTTGTCGATAATGAACACAGATGTACTTACATTTGCAAAGCCTTTTAATACTATTTATTCATCACATTAATGACCTGGCTGTGACCATCTAATAATGCAAAGGCATGTTCATGATATGTATCATAAATTGTACCCGTCAGAATAAAAGCTTCCAGGCATATAGGTCACGTCCAACTGTCCCTTCCACTCATGTCCTTATGGCTCACAGCTTGCGTGATAGAAATGATTCACATCCTCCAATATAATCTTGCACAGAGTGGAGGAAGCGAGCATAGTGAACATTAACCTTACTTAAGCTGCTGTTTTTCTCGAGGGGATTTGGAAGGATTTTATTACATAAAATTGAATGGCACACTTCAGTAGGAGGAGCAGACATGCATGGGCTAAAGCTACTTAGTCAAACTGACACACTGAACTGAAAAATGCTTTTTGACGTCTTTCATGGAGTTAAGTCGTATAAAGAGCCGAGCGGTTCCGAATTTGCTCGTCTTTGTGCTTGTTTGTTTGTGTTTTGTTTTCCATTTCTACTCAGAAGTTACATCACACACCACAAAGACCACTTCATGTCTCGTAAAGCTCTCACTCAAACAGGAAACACTGAGGCACCCTGTTCAGGAGCGCTCATTTTCATCATCATGCTCAATCAGTGCAAGATTTAGTGTTTTTGATTTTGATTCAAGAGGCTGCTTTGACCTTTGAGACCCGAGCAGAGAAAGATGAAGGGCTTCTAAAGATAACAATATTAAATGTTGGCTTAAAAGGTTCAACTTTTTGCCGTTGGGTCATGGAAATAAATTACCCTCTAATTTTAGACTCTAGCTTTATGTGTATTATAATGTAATAATTTTATACTGAGGTTTGTATAAGTGTGGAGTCATAAATGCCAAAAATAATAAAAAACGCCGTCACTCAGTTTTTCCCTTTTTGCTCCATTATGTAGGTACATAAAAACTTCTGTGAGCTTGCCATTAGCAAATTATGTTTGCTATCAAACCTCACTCAAAGCATTTTCTCTTAATTTGCCCGCTGACGTGAAACAAACTACAAAGTCTTTAGAGCACTTGACAGTTTGTGAGATGAATAAATAAAGGAACATGTTCTTTTATCCGAGCACATCCCCGTAGATCTGTCTAATGACAGCTGTGGATATTCAGCTGTCCTCCTCAAACAGAATTATCTCAGTTCTGCTTGAGCCTGCTCCCAGTCTTCATTACTATTGCATGGCCCATGGCCACTTTTCCTCATCAAGACTGCATTACATTATTTACAAACTGGAAACAATTGAAGGAGCACTGTATTACAGGACAGGGAGTCACCCATTAAAAACCTAATCCTGAATTATGAATGAGTATTTCATTTAGTATGCCAGCTTATATTAAGCATCTTTATATGGTGAAGGTGTATTTAAGGGACTTGACTTTCTCTTGTGCGGCTGTTTGTTTTTTTGGAGGAAGAGAAGAGGACAGATTCAGGACAAGAATTCTCTGTTTGACTTGTACTGGGCAGACATCGGGCAAAGAAATACTCACAAAGCCTAATGGGATTGAAGGATTTCAAGCAGAGTCCACATGGCTGCAGGGAGCTCAGAGAAGCATGGATGGGCCGACAGACAGACGGACTCAATAAATGGCGGGCTGGGGACAACGTCAGTAAGATTAGCTGATATAACCAGCGAGGAGATCAAGTTAACCCATGTCAAATGACCTGAGCCGTGGTTAGCATTCAGGTAATAAAGAGGTCATATATTCCACAATTTGATACTGCACAATAAAGCAAAATCCCATGATTTTGCTCCGATACGCGTTTGTTTGACTCTGAATGTTGCTGGTATCTGTCCATTAAAGTGCAAATTAATAACCAGATGTGAGATGGAAATAACAAGAAATCAGCTCATGCTGTGTACTGTATCTACTAGTGGTAGGCACTGGCCAGTGGTCCTCACAATTCTTTCCGTTTAGATCTAATTTTAAAAGGCTCCCCTCCAGGCCCACTTTCAAGCCGGCTGCCCGTGTGTGCTGGTTCAGATTTACATCAGTGTGAGAGATAGAGGCCGCTCCTCTGATCTTCTCCATCAGAGGGGAGAAAACTGTGTATACAGAGGATAAACACTGTATTTTACAGGTCTGGTGCAGCCAAGAAAAAAACATATTTTTCTCTTGTACCTCTAGTGGTGTGTAGGGGATACTAGAATTCACTGTGCACAGTTTCATTTTATCTAAATAGTTACTTTAACAAGATTAAGAGTCTCCAGCCGTGATGGCATCATGTATTATATGGATTTGCACAGTGAGGGAAAAGTTCACATAGGCGTGCTAACATGCTCGCACGGACAATGCTTACACGCTGATGTTAAGACAGTATAATGTTTACTATTTTCACCATCTTATCTCGGAGTTTTAGCAAGCTAATTAGCATGCTAATCTCCTAATTTGTACTAAACACAAAGTACGGCTGACGTGTTAGAAAAACCTAATTTTTGACCAAATCATGGCACTAGATGAAAAGTCAGTGGATCGACGTGATTAGAATTCATCCTCTGAGGACAACGAATGTCCCAAATTGCACAGTTATGTGTAATCAGAATACCATCCAACATTTAGTCACAAAAAATGTCAGACCCATCGTGGCGCTAAAGAAAAAGTTGGGGCGTCACCCGCATCAATAGGATACGTCATCTGGGAGCCAGGACTCTTTTTTGTGCCACTCTATCCAGCAGGTTTTGAGATACATCTCTGAATAAGTTTGACCTGCTGCTGGTTCTAGAGTCATTTTAATTTATCCTTCAGGGACTCTGAATATCTGTAGATAGTGGAATTTGCTACAAGAATTGAATAGCTCGCTCTGAACCACAAATGTCAAACTCATGGTAGCATTAGAGGGATAGATGGGGGAACCAAAGTCTGTCATCCTCTGGAGACCGTGAATGTCTGCATACAATTTCATGACAATCCAACAATCAACTAGTTGTTGAGATGTTTGATTGACCAATGGACGGGCATTGTCATCTACTAACAGGGGCTTAAAATATTGTTTGAGTAAACAGTTAAAGTAGTGAAAGAGAGGGAGGATACGCCGTTGTAGATATGCATCATGCTATTTTTCAGTACACCAGTGACATCCTGTAGGAAACTGCAAATCGCCTTCACTGGAAACTCAGACGTTTTGGGAATTGTTTTAAAAAAAATCTTTCTACTTAATAGATGGTAGAAGTGATGAGGGAGCAGCAGCAACGCATCAGTTTCTCATCTGATTCAATCTTTTACTAATTCAAGAAATGTCGCCTTTAACGTACTCGTATGTTGTTTTGCTGGCCGCCAGAGATGTTTATGGCAAACGAGCTTGTCAGATTTTCAACCCTTCAGTTTTGGTGCGGTGTGAGGGGAGCTGTCAGTAACCGACACACAAGACGGGAGGGCACTGAACCATAAAGATATGAAAATCTGTGCTCTAAGACGTTGTATATACATTTACATAGATTATGAGCAATTGAGGACACTATAGAGAACGTGTTAATTAAAAGCAAATAAAAAAAATGTGTTTTAGGTACAAAAATCCACTGACACTTAAGAATTTATTTTGCGTCTGATAGTTTGATGAATATCAACCACTGATGTAAAGCTGCACAATTAGCATACATCTCAGTGATTAGACTTCATGCAGCTGTCCTGAAGCTGTGACTGAGGAGCCTAAAAATGAGGAGCAAAAATGATGGATACCCATTGTACTTGAGCAAATATCATATCTGGCAAGAGAAATTACAGCTCTAGCTTAATTGTCTGGTAAATGTTATCAAATAAAGAACGGATGGCAGCGTGCGAAGGGAATTAAAATGCCTTTCTTGCTGCTACAATAGACTGAGGCTCAATTTGAAAGTCACAAAGCGACAGACAGGTGCCATGTACCAGAGGTGTGCTGGACTGAGAGACTGAGCTCATCATTGCACCAGAGGCTCATGAGGCCCTGAGCTTCTGTAGCCGGCGCATCAGGGCTGCAGCAGAAAGGCTGGGGGGGTGGGGGACGTATTAGCAGGATATGGCTGCAGAGGAGGGGGTGGGGCCCTGCTGAGTAATGCACACTCAGAGGTGGGGGGAGCTGTTAATTGCCATGCAACATCTCAGCTGAGGGAGCACTTGTGGGACAGTGGCAGTTCAAAGAGTGGGGAGTGTGACTGCAATTCAATCAAAGCACAAAATGATGGCAGTTTGGCCCTTGACCAAAAGCAGATTGGAGGCAGGTATGTCATTAATTAGACATTCTTCTTCTGTCAGTGCACTTTTTGTTCTCAGCTAATAGCTGTTTCCACCAGCCCTGTACAGAGTGAGCTGTTTGTGGAGAGCTCGCTTGTTTTGGATACAGTGTGAAGCCAGTCGAGAGCCGCGAACAGTAGGGCGGGGTTCCTGTTGTGTAGGCGTAGTCCATAGCGCTCTATTGGCGGTGCTTTCGCGTGATCTACAGGGGAACTCCATTCCTCGTTAAACGACAAACCACCACCTGTTCTCATTTCATCTCTCCCGTCCTCGCTGTGCCTCTTGGACCACTGGTGAAGGGCAGACACCCAGGTACTCCGTGAGGGATGGAGGCAAGTTTCCCATTCAAAACATTCCCCATCCATTTCCTGATGGCCGCCACCTGTTCATCCCCCCCCACCACCACCACCACCACGGCCACATCCACACTCACACACAGACACACCTTGCTTCCATGCAAGAGATAGGCAGATTGTTGGGGGATGAGAGTGGATTGTCACTGTCACAGGGGGCAAAGGAGGAAAGAAGGAGCGTATTCTGTGTTACTCGATGGTCCCCAAGTTCCAGATGTCACTCTTTTTAATGACATAATTATGGCCGTCTTACGAGTCCCCTTGGTCTTCAGTCTGCACTGGAAGCTGTGCATGCAGCACAAGCACGCACATACATAAGCACACATAATTCCTGCATATTATTACAATTCAGATGTTTGTATTTCTGAAAGGTAGTTTACAACTAGCGCAGTTGGCTAATAAAATAACAAAAAACAGCAAAATCACAGAAAATGTGAAGCATGAATGACCCTCACAAAAGGAAGGATTTTCTTGACAGACTATCAATCAAAAATCAAACTGGCCAGCTTCTTCTTTGCTGACACCCTGGAGCTGAGGCCATCTGGATCGGCCATTTTCTGGTCATTAACCATGCTCGCTTCTGAGGAATCTTGAAGTGCTCACTCTTTCCTGAAAGAGCGGCTGAGGCTGGCAACTCTGTGCTCACAGTTTGAGCCGCTTTGTTTGCTAAATTCTATCTTTGCTTGGTGTGGCAGAGATGTTGCTGTTGGAAAAGGACCGTGATGAAAGGCGTTTTGATCTGGAGGCGTACAGCACAACAGTGTGAGACGCACAGAGTGGTAGCTACCAAGCTGAACTTCAACAAACATACACTCCACGGATACATAGGAAACTGTGAAGAATGATCACAATGAATACCGCGATGAGCCGTTGTTTCAGTGGGGACCTGATAATGATGAAGGCAGTCCCCTCTCTAACAGGGCTAATTGGGGTTCAGAGGCATCTAATGCATGATAGATGGAGGAGGAGACGGTCTCGGTGGTGTACGGCACTGCTGGCACGAGATCACAAGCATTAATAGAGCTGAACCTTTCACTCTGGGCTGAAAGACATCTGTTGCCAGCAGGTAACCTCGGCTTTATCATTACCAGCTAGACCCACCGATGTTTTCCTGGCATGACAATTTAAAGCGATATATATGTTTGCTGGCTAATTCAAGCTGTCAACATCATCCCTGTTTGTAGGTGAAAAATGGGTGCACCACGCAGCGCACCAGATGGCAGGAATGGATCATCAATCTGAGACAGCAGACATGTGATGGATGGATTCTCCAGAGTAAACAGTTTCAAACTAAGAACCACACTGAGAAGAAATTTGCTCACAAATGAGCACTTTCGTGTCGACATTATGCGCTGAAAGGAATGCAAACGGCATCTATGACTATTCATGTTTGTGACGTCAGATTTACAGGCTCGGTGCATGATCCAGCCGGAAAGAAAAAGGCGGCCCTGCCACCAAAAATGTAAACAAGAGCAGGACTAAAATCTGCCTGACATTCGCCAGGTGGTCAGAAATATGGCTCCAAATGAATGATAATGTTTCTTCGTAACCTCTGGATGTGTAAACCAGCAGAAATAAGTTATAATAAGGTTGTGCTCACAAGTTGTTTCCACTGCCCAGTGGCCAAGAAAATCTGTTCTTGTAGGTTTAAAGAAACAGTTTGGCAAATGAGCTTGATGGTTTTCTTTACATCTTAAAATAAATAACGTAAACAGAGATTATGTGCCGGACTGTTTCTTAGCCGCTGCAGTGTCTGCTCCTGCTCTCACCCAGAAAAATCAATTGTTGTTTCTACACTTTGTTTTTCTATGGATTAAACAAGATATTAAGCGGTAATTAGTGAGCTTTAGAAAGACTGATGGGAGGATTTTGTTACCTTAAAACAGAGGCAAGCAAAATATTCCTCCGTTTCCAGTCTTTATGCTAAGCTAAGCTAATTGGCTGCAGCTTCGTATCTACCAGACAGACAGTGGTGTGGTATCAATCTTCTCATCTAAATCTCTGAAAGAAAGCCTTTAAGTGTTATTTCACTAAACGATGACCTGGGATATTCCTGTAAAATTGCACTTCATCCAAAACACATGAACCCAAAACCTTGAGTATATACTTCTGCATATCATTATCAATGAACATATGTACATCACAATTAGCTCGAGTCCTTTTCCTGTGCATTTCCTATCTCATGCACATGAATTGTTAATAAGACTTGAACTGTGGGGACAAAATCTGCCGAAATTTCTGTTGATTTTGTCAAGAATATTTTTTTTTACTTGCATCATTTTAATGTTTGCTGAAACAGCAACAGATTTGACATCTTGTCAACTGACAGCTTCCCTTCAAAGACAAGAGGAGAACTCCGGGTAAGTATAGGCAACACACTGGATATGAGGTGGCGAAGTGAGCGGGCTGAGTATCACAATGTTTGCAGACAAATCCAAACCCGCTGAGATGGCGTGTCACACCGTGACAAGTTGCACTCTCCAAGCAGAGTAAAACCTCTCCCGCTAAATTCTGAATATAAAAAGCTGCAAATTAAAAAAAAAAAAAAAAAAAAAACTAACAGTGGAAGGCGGAGATGAGTCCTTTTATGATGGAGGCATCTCCATATGACATGTGACCACCAGTGTGTGCAATGAATAAATCATCCTTAAGCGGGCAGGGAGAGTAAACAGTTGTGTATCTTCACCTCAGATGCCTGGAGAGGCCTGTCAGACACAGCAGTTAACAAAGCCTACCTCCTCATCATCATGCAGACCGTGTTTCAGCACATCCAAGTCCAAACCTGACACCATTACCCCCCCATCCCTCCACCCTCTACAATGCAAGAACTTGCTCAGTGTTTCTCTAGAGTCGACTTAAAGTGAAGTTAAAGCAAGGATGGTTGCAATGCTGCTAAGCTTTCCCAAGAGCCTCCGCTTCACTCGGCTGTACTTAAAGACCGCCTGGATTGTCTTTGTAAATTAGGCAACCAGAGCTCTGGGATTAACTGCTGATTTGTACCCAGTGTGAAAAGAAACTCCTCGAGACCTCCATGATTTCATCTATTAACACAACTTCAAGCACAATCGGGCTCTCGTCGAGTGCATCGCTGGCTCCGAGCTACGGTGCGAGTCAAACTCTGAATGCAAGGTGCATAATCGAGCCGCGATGCCGGTGTGAGAGACGCTCCTTTCATATCATTTCATAAGAGAATTAAAGAAAAAAATAGAAGATCTTCCTTTTTTTTTAGAATATAGTTTTTTTATTTATAATTTATAATTGGCAGATACAAAAAACTCTTGAACTGTATCCAAAGTGTGCAATAAAATCACTGTTGATTTTTTTTTTCTCCAAAAGAAAAATACAAAAAGACCATCTACTTTGGAAAGTTGACAGTTGACAACCAATGTAAACTGGAGTGAACTGGTAATTCTACAGAGGGTTTACTAATCGCTACTAATGCTCTTTTAACTGACTACAGTTTGTTAACAAGTTGCAAATCTGCTTTGCTCTCCCAAGATGATAACCAAAGTCATTATGTGTACATACATCTACATTGGTGACATTCTATTTCCCCATTGTTAAATACAAGAAAGGCAATCATATCCATAAGCAGCACAAATGTGTATAACACATTAAAATGAAATAAGAGTTTTCAAATTGTACCAAGATGTTCATGTGAGAGAGGGTAAACAAAAAAAGGTAAAGGAGGGGCATTTCTAAACATAATGTTGTAAACAATCACCTTCACTCACCGAGATGCACAAAAAAAAAAGAAAGAAAGAAAAACACGTTGGAGCTTGTTAAGTGCTAAACAGCTGTTATTAATCCAAAATGCTTCAGCAGTCTGAACAAGCATCAACCTCTGGAACCAAACGTTGAAGGCAATAATGCTTAATAATAAACTAAATAAGTATTTAAAAAACTCACAGCAGCAACACCACATAATTCTGGTTCCTGCTCGTCAAAGTCGGATGACAAATCGCAAATTAAAATGGAAATACAAGTGAAGGAACATTGTATTTTGAAAAAAAAAAAAAAAAAAGACTAACAATTTACTTTCACATTTCAACTGAAACACATACACACACCCCAAAGAGTAAAATCTAATTTACATCCACATTCTTGCCGTGATCCCATTCCTTGACAGCTCGTGAGCATTAGCGGAGGCTTTGATATGATGCTGGTGCCTTACCCTTTATATCCCACAGATATGACACAAACAATCTCGATTCAATCTAAACAGTTATATGAACACAGAAGGACAAATGTGTGACTACATTTCTTTTTTTTTTTAAACCGCCATCTGAAAAGGACAACTCTAGGCAAGAGAGGATCCAAAGCATGTCAATGGAGAATATTCAAGTGCAAAAATGTGTCAATGTAGTTTTTATGACGCTCATGCTTTCTGAAACTGGTCCGCAGGCAGATAAAATGGGATACCTCAAACAAGCGTACATTCCTTTTGTACAGCCCCGTTCCCCAGATGGCAAATATCATAAAAAAAAAAAACTCACATCAGGATTCTAAAAAGAAAAATACATTTCTTGTACACAGAATGTCCAGCCAATGTTTGTGACAGAAAAAAAAAAAAAACATCCCTCTACACTGCCAAACACAACCTAGAGCCTTCATTCCTATGCAACTCAAAGCTTTGAAACGCTAAGTCTTTAAACATGCAACACCATCCAAAGTTCCTATCTAATTTCTGCTGTGCTAGACTCACGGTAACTTCCTCAGACACCAACATTTCCAGCTAACTAAAACTAGAACTACGCGACCTACGACCTACCAAAGTTGTCCGAGAGATCATTTCCCAAATACTTTTAAGGACACTGATGTCAAAAAAGATGCTCATTCATAATGTGAAAACACAATTCCCTGTCAAAGTATCCATATAAAGCACTTGCGTAGCATACTGTGTGCTCTTCCCTTTACTGTGGCACAAACAGCCAAGTAGAGACAATCTGTGGGGTAGTGCAGCTCTGTGGGGACAATGTGATGGCAAAAACTGTATATATATATATATGTATTTTTTTATGTCCTTGAAACCCATATGACATTAATGATGTAACCATGCTGCTGTGATTCTAGGTTTTGTCATATGCTGAAACCCTGGCATCACTCCAAGCTGGCGAGGAGGACTTAACCCTGGTTTTCCCAAGTCCTTTTCCCAAAGCTCACACCAGGTTTGGGATTTCTTTGATCTGTGTCCAGCTTGTTGCCGGAGTTAAGAAGCTAAGAAACGGCCATCCCTACATACAGATTCAGGTCAGTAGACTAGAGGTCTGTTTTTCAGCTGGAGGTTAATTGAGGGCAACTTTCTTTACTCACAAACTGCTGAAAGTGAATGCAATTGTGCATTAAACAGCCTTTTACTCAGAGTTGCGCTTAAGCAACACAGCCAAAATCTTTCACCCTTTTATCTTCTCTCATTTAGAGGAACTCTATAGTGCCATTAACTGACAGTCCTAAAGCCTTTACTACATGCAGATACAAGCATTACAGATAGTGACAAAGTTGTTAGGCCTGAGCGGCGGTGCAGCTTTTGTAACATTCCTAATGCAGAAAGATTTCACTTTTAATGTTAACATATTTCTAAAAGTTTTATACATCAACTTGATGCTGTTTCTACAAACAGCGTTAAAATCCAGCATCGTCAGTACCTTTAGGCTTGCACATTATACAATGGCTATATGCAGCCTTACAATTTAAGGCTACTCTCTGACCAAACCATTCAAAGACACTCACAGATTGGCAAATTTTAGACATCTTTTGCAACAATACGTTTGAAAAACCTGATAAACCCTTTTGAATCTGAAAGGGATTTTCATGTTTGTACAGTGCAACTGAAAGTAACAAACATGGCTAATTCAAAAATGAAGCCAGCACCAGTCTAAACATACTGAAGCACAACTGTATTTGTAGTATGTCAGCTTGTACCATGCTGTGACAGGGTTAAAAAATACTTGAGGAAGAAAGAGCATCCGCTGGATAAGTAGTCAAGTGTGAAAATGAGCAAAAATCTGGTTAACATGGAAATCACAGGCTGGCCATCTTCACTTGTTATACAATGACGCCTTTCTATTTGACTAATTGCATAGTATAAAAGCAGAATGATGTTCTCATTTGCGGTCTGATCATACTGAAAAAGAGGGGACGATTGCACAAACTTGACAGGTAATAAAATGCAAAAGATGTTCAAAATTGGTCAGTCTGCAGAAAGCTTCAAATTTGATCTCAAAACTTCATTGTAGCAATACTTGTTCCATCTTTTAAATGTACAATTTAGTGGAGAGAAATTAAAGGAATTTTTCTATTTCAGAGTGGAATTTTGTTTTTCTTAATCGCAGATGGTAAATTTATGGAAACACTCTCTACTTGTACAGCTGGATGTCACACTTGAACATACATCACCATGCATGTCTAATGTCTGCACTTCACGTATGCAACTAAGATACCTTGGCTGTATACCTCTGCTGTTTTTTGGCAGTAGATTATGTGCAGGCCTACGTTTCTGGAAGTGGAGCCTTCTAAGACCAGCGAAAAAACCCAGAACAGTGGAATGGAGGACTTAACAGTGACAGAGTCACCTGGACACAAATCAAGAGCCACCAGAACCAATCATCTCAAAACTGTGGTTGTCTGTAAACCTTGTTTAAATCTCTTAACTGAACACAAAAGTGCAAATTGCTACCACTGTCCTATCTCTGTGTCCTCAGTAGTGCTTCTCCTGCAGATAATCTTTCATCTTGTTAGGTAAGGGCAGTTTCTGGATCAGGTCTATCCTTGTGTATTGTCTAATGACAAAGCGACAAAGATACTGCAGGGAGCGCACTTGCATAAACCGAGATACTGGGTTGGTTAGTCTGACAGGGTAGGTTGCAGACCCTGGTAAGCGAGACCTGGAATAGCAAAAAGCTCCATTCTCTGAGTCTTTGATAGAGTGTTCAATTAAGTCAACGATGGATGTGTGTCCCTCCACATCAGGCTGCTCATAGAAGCTGAAGCGTCCATTGGAGTGTTCAATCCGGGTGTGGAGGGTTTTGCTCTGGGACCTGAAACTCAGGCTGAGAAGGTACCTGTCGTCTGAGCTGTCTCTGACCAGGAATGAACCATCAGCCAAGTTGACCAGCTTTTCCTCTGCCTCCCAGCGTGTGATGGGGCCCCAGTACCAGCCCTGCCTTGCCAGCTTCTTCAACTCCTCTGTCAGACTGGTGACGACCATGGGCCCGCTGCTCTGGACTGAGTCGTAGACCCGACTGACCCCAGGAGCTGAATTCGGGTCAAAGTTGAGGTGGTGTCTTACCCTCTCAGCAACCTGGCTGTCTGAAGAGCTGAACCCTGAAAAAGTCCTGGGAATATGTCCATTACTTGTTATGGGCGGCAGGAGCGGAGAGAGGGGAGGTGGGACCTCTACTCGAGAGCTTTGGAGCATCACACCAGCAGAACCGATGAGAAGACTATTCACTGAGGTTTCCATGAAGAGATCCGGAGGCAGCCCACTAACCAGTTCATGTTCCTCCTGCCCCTGGTCTGTGTGGAGGGATCCATTGTCCGCTTCAGTCACCACCTCCATAGGAGAGGAGCTGTCCAGGCAGAAGGAGTGGGACCCTTCCGGGTACATTCCCTCATCTAAAGGCATTGTGTACTGGATGTAGTCCTGGGGAGTCAACCCCAGCACCACAGGCACATCATTTTCATCAATATTTAGATGCAGCTCACCGTTCTGTGGCTGCTGGAGATTCTTTAAGGATTCTGCTTGGTCCTGAAAGAGCCCTTCCATCTGGTAATCATGAAATTCTTTACGGACACCATTTAAGTTGGGACTTGGGCTGGGAGAGTGAACCATGGCTTTAACCTTTACCTCCATCTTGATACACGCCTCATCAGAGTTGACTGACCGCAGAGGCCATGGTGAGGGGCTATAATGGTGACTCCGTAGGGATGCAGATCTCAGGGGTCTCTGGGCTTTCACCTCGTTGAAGCTGATGGGCACAGATGAGGATGAGAAGGTGTCGTCATCATCCACTGAGCCTATGGCAGAGGAGCTGCCTTTCACTTTTACCTTCTGCTTGGCAGACAGCCTCCTCTTTAGTGATCCCATCAGGCCCTCACTCTTTGAGCGGCCCTTATTCTGGCCCCCTTTGTCCTCTTCACCACCAAGGTCACAGCCAGAAAGCTCTTTGGTGTAGCAGCCCCCAAAAAGTGACTCTTCCTTAGAAAACTCTGTAGTCACCGAGGGCTGCTGGAGCATGACAAAGTCACCCTCCTCTTTGCCCTTTATGCTGAGGGACTTGCGGATGGTCTTAAGGCTTATCTTCTTCATTCTGACAGGCCCTCCAAAGTGGGGGCATGGGATGGCTCTCCTTGTATCCTGATGAAAGTACTATCCACAGTGTCCTCCCATCAGGCCACACGAAACAAGTCATGCATACAGTGGAGCCATCAAACCCTGCAGGAAAAAAAAAAAACAACATGTTTTATGTTTAGTCTTGCAATGTTTCAGAAAGCAACACACATATCACAGCACACTGAGAAGATTTAGCAACAGAATATTTTTTGTTGAGGCAGCAACTAACAATCACTTTAGATATGATTAACAACAAAAATAATTTCTCAATTAATCATTTTATCTACAAATAAGTCAGAAATCATAAACGCCAATTGGAATTTCGTGAAACCTAATATAAAGTTATCAAATGTCTCATTTTCTCAGGCCAACAGTCAAAAAGCTCAAGACATAGACAGACAAAGAAAAACAGTGAATCCTCACAGATGAGAAGCAGGAACCTGAAAATGTTTGACATTTTAGTTTGAAAAATGAACCAGATTAGTCAGTTATTGAAATAGATTATATTTCTGTTGACTGAGTAATCGTTTCAGCTCTAAACTCTGTACTCTCAGCACCACAGATTTAAACAATGACTGTGAGATCAAAGTGCTGACTTACAGGTGAAATGTTATTTTTCCATCCATGCTGTGTGCAAATTGTGGCCCTTCTACATTACAGTCCCTGATCTTAAAGGGGACAATTTTATTAAGAAAAATTACACAAATAAAACACAAAACCATTGTGTTCAATATCTTTTTGCAAACCCTTTTATCATTGACTGCTTTAAGTTTATGATCCACAGTCATCAACAGATGCTTGGTATTTTCCCATGTCATGCTCTGTTAGGCCTGTGCTTCTGCTGCTGTTTATCCCTTTAAACTCTTGGGTTTTTTCAGCCTGTGTGTTTAGGATCACTTGCCTGGTACATTGTTTACTATGGACAATGTATAAAACTGGCTACAGTTCCTCCACTGCTCCCCCAATACAGATGTAAACACCTTCAAAGAGCCATATAATTGGAAGCCTGCATTTCTACCTCGCAGCCATTATTAATTTAAAAAACAATGTATCAAGCAACAGAAAATGTGTCACTGCACAAATATTCGCTGACCACACTGTATTACAGTCATAATCTTACGAAGTGAATAACAATCTGTGGAGAAATACATAAATAAATAAAGCTTTGGCAAATAAAGACTAACAGAATCTAAAGACATGTGCCACTTAAAGCACCTAAATAAAGCTGCTTGATAATCAAGACAGCTGCAATCTGATTACTCACCATTATGTGCAGGAAAATGGTGACTCAGTTGGATGGGTCAAGTTCCACTTCCACCACCTTTCATTTGATGCTATGAAAAACAAAGGCAGCTCGTTTGAAAAGTTCAACACTTCTGATTTAAACAGATGTTGTAAGGGAACAACACATAACACGTAGATATATACTCATCACATGAAACAAACACTATGTTAATAAAGCCAGCGTTAGCATGGCTTGTCCTGACCTGGCAAGGCCTACGGACACAACAGCATGTCTTTAGCTTAGCTGCGCTTGTCAGTGTGTGACTTTGATGGCAATATGGTGAAACTGTGCGCTCCAACTACGACTCAGTTGCTACATTTATAATAATATGGTAATAAGAAACAAAATAAGGTTATTCGACATAAATTCCTCATTTAATAGATGCTGGGTTGCTTGTATGCTAACATCAAATGGCTAACAACCAGTTAGTTTGTTAGCACAGATCTTACTTTCAAAGTAAACTTGTATCTGCGAATATTTTTCAAAATATGCACATTATATTGTCTCTTACCCGGTTACTTCTGCTTGTCTTACTAGGCGAAATAACCCAGAGGTGTTGGCATTTGTCTTGGTCAACACGTTGATGAAACGCTCGCCCCTTAACGATTGTTGGCTAACGTTAGCTCGGCTAATGTTAGCTTACTACCTTAGCCCATCAGCTAGCTTTGTTAACGTTTGTAGAAAACATCACCGTTAGCTTCTCTTCAGTCAGCTTCTGCGCCCAAACCAAAGTACGAAGCGTCGATGTGGCCGGATTTGGTCCTTCTCTAACAGTGCGGGTGGACATTGCCGACTAGAATGACACAGTGCGGTGGCATTTTTCTGTCTAGGTTAGCTAACACTTTGTAGCTTACGGCCTCTTCCTTTCTTCCTTTGTTGCCTGTTGAATTGTGCGAGCAGATTCAGATGCAGCGAAGCAGCCACACAGAGCAGCCACAGCAAGTTTTCACATCCCAGAGGCAGAGGCGACCCAAACACCCAGTGATCATGTGCACGTTTTCACGAAATCAATGAAAAAATAGAAACACATACAAAAACAGACCTAATCTGTGACATATGCTCACATTTAATGTTAATGAAAAGCATGTTTTGTATTTATTAAATTAGGTTAGAGAAGAGGATTTGTTCATTTGATCACATAAAGAACAAAATTTGGGGTCAATGAAGTGAATAAATAATCTCTCTAAAACAACCATGAACTAAATAAATAAATAAATATATAATAGGCCTAGATAATAAATAAAAACATATAGTGTCAGTCAGTGGTTGGTATTATAACACAGCATTTATTGTCTTCAGTGTTTAAGCAAAGAGGATGTAAAACTGTCCCAGTGCATACCAGTACATAAAAATTCAGTACACACAGGCCATTACAAAGGAGACATGAGTGTGTTTCACCACGGAAAAAGAGATTGAACAGGAATAATAGTCAAATTCAGTTCCCTCATAATAGCAGGGGCAAAAACCATCTCCCTGTGTCACATGAAATTATTAGATATGCAGTCCTTGAAATCATTTAGCATTTTTCCAAATGACTGAGGATTATTTTGGTTATTTTGGCTGTCAAACTCCCCCAGAGAGTGACTTTAAAATGCGTGATCCAGGTCTTGAATGTTTTTTGTGGAGAAATGTGATGCTGAAATCACGAGTTGTGTAGTTCTGTAGCAGTCAGTGTCTGAAGACAGCTGCTGCTTGTGAAGCAGAATTTTTAACTATGGGTTAAAGCGAAGTTTCCTTTTCATTGTTTTCGGCTTGTTTCCGTATGATTCAAGTTTCAAATACAGACTATAACTATCCCCATGTGCAATAATCAGGATTAAATTTTCCACTACAGATATCAGATCACTGTAGAACTATCAACCACTACACCACTCCCACCCCCAAAAGCTGTCTGTGCTCAGCCTTTACGCAGGGAGGTCTTTCTAATTTGTATTCCAGAGACATCAAGTTGGCTCACCAAGTATTTTCATGTATTTGATGCGGCAACTAAAACTTGAACTCTGAAATGTTACATTGGTTGCCTAATTAGTGTCAGTATTGTTTTAAAGTAGATTGTGTTTACCACTGCCAGGCTAATTTGGTCCATATACTGAACATTACATTGTTTTTTCCACACTGTCAAGTGTATGGCAGTCCTTCGCCAACCTGCTTAGGGCAGCTGTGTGCAGACAGGCTCTATGCAAAGACTCTAATTACCAGGCCCTATTAGGGTTGATCAGGCTGCCTTCACTTGATGTGTTGGCACAGGAGGGGAGGGCTGGTGGAGGGGGAGGAGGGAGGGGTGGCAGTTCTTAGATATAGCACCAAGGACACTGGGAAGCAAGGATGCAATGTTTCTACAAGCTAAATTAGATCTGACAAACAAACTTTAGTGTGGTTGATATTTGTTGCCAGACAGTAAAAACAAGTAAGTATTCAGCTGTGGGCATAACCCAGCCTGTTTTGTTATGCCAGGATAAACAGATCAAATAGTTACCATTAGCGGCCTGTTCAGATTTTACATAAATTAAACTCTAACAGTTTGATAGGAATGCAGTAGCGATCTGCATGATGTTGCCAAACACATGAGGGCGTCTGGAGCGTCCCTCTCTCTCTCAAGATCAATATTTTTAAAAGAATTTGAATTTATGTATAAGCACGACTCAAAGCGGCGAACCTGCAGTCGGGATGGAACACTGTACACGCGCAGCGGGCCAAACACTTTAATGAGACGTCTCTACATGTAGCCCCTCGTGTTTCATCTTAATTTCAAATGAACACTGAAATCAACCATAAATTATTTGCACAATATGTCCTGCACTTGCTTCTGTTTGACTCAGTCCTTTGACTTGACTTGGGGGATTGTCAGGGGGGGCCCCTCGGTGCCCACCCTCATGTCCTCAACACTTGCAGCGGAGCGGAAGACGGGTACAGCAGGCATGTCAGACAGTGACAGGACCAGTGGGACCACTTGGGTTTTGTTTCAGGAATGACTGTGTGGAATAACATTGCCTCATTTATGGTGAGGATGATGTCCACACCTCTGCCTCATTGTTTCTGCGTCTCACTGTGATTTCAGTGGATTCGTTCATCTACTTTTTTTTGCAGTCTTAAAAATCAAAGAGTGCTCCGTGGCTGAATCAGTCCATCATAATACTTTTCCCTCCTTACGCAAGAGGTCTTCTAAGTTAGTGCATTAATTACTGCTACACCAGGTGCATCCACATACAATGTAATGACTCAGCGAGAGAGACTTGAGCTCCGTCCAAACGGCTGCCTGGTTAAAACAATGAATTAATCGTCTGTGCTTGCTTATGTTCATCAGCTCTGTTCTAACCTCACCCTTAATTTCACATTAGCAATTCCTGAAGTACCTCCTTGCATTTGTCGCCATATGGGGTGCTGAATTTTAGACAATTACAATAATGATATGATTAATTAGCTGATTTGACCTTGTTTTATGCATGAAATGCTATGAGGGCAACACCCGATCCCTTCGCCCGGCAGCCCTTCTGAAGCATGGCGATAGACTCACTGAACATGGTTGAGTTTACTTCAGCTTCCTAATATTTCTTTTTACAATTACTTTTAAAGTCCTTGAATGTGCTGAGATGGACCGTACAGAAGCTATTAGGGGAAGAGAGGAGGTTAGAAAGGGGGAGGGTTGTGTATTTTTTCTTTTTACTGACGGGTAGTTTGTCTTTTTTCGGAGAGCACAGGAGAGTCTTTTAATTTTTACTAACCCCGAATTTATATTTTGGCCTTCGCTTGTGAGGAAATTTTTTCACTGTTTGATGGCTTACTTTTCCCATCCCCATTCAACTGGGCAAAAATATCAGTTATGAGAAACACACAATACAGATGGTATTTTTATGCATATCAATGGTTAAATCTTATCTCTCTCATTATTAGTCCCTTCCTTCACTTCAGTCCACATCAAAACAGAAAGTTATACGTGCCAATATAATGTTAGAATTCAACTTTAGCCCATTATGTTGTTTCTCTTTATTCTAGAATATACACGGTTTTGTTATGTTTGCCATACATTTAGAAATTGTTAATTCTACGTCTAATGTACACATTGGCAGCACTGGTAGGTATTATGAAAATTATTATCCCATTAATGCGTATATTAAGGCTTAAATTACATTACACTAATTTGTACCATCTGATTACTGTTTGTTGAGATATCGTCAAGGCAAGGGTCTAAAGAAAACATTAATAACGCTATAGAGGGCAATGCATTTCAAAAAGAAAAATACAAGATTCAACAACCTCTCCCTATCCCAATACTTTTCATACAGTCCCTAATCTGTTGTGATTTTGCTCTATGTTTTAAGCTGGTAGGTGAAAAACCACACAGTCACACTACTTGACAGTACAGTATATACAGTACCATACAGCCATATATATACAGTATTTAGTCTCTACCGGCTATCTCCAAAATTAAATGTACATCCGCGGTGTAGTGACTTCTGTCCAGGTTGGCCAGTATGGTCAGGGGCAGGATGACTCATGATCAGCATTAACCATGGAGAGCATCCAGAGACCGAGATGCTCCTTGAGTAAATCTGCCTTCAAAGTAGTTCAGCTGGCATGATATAAACCCAGAGATTGAGCTTAAATTCATTAACAGCCCGAGGTGATATTTAGCATGTGGATAAGTTAGCCTCATGTAAAATACATGCATTTGAAAACACAGACAATTAAAGGTGGAAAGAGCAGAGTGCAAAATACATCTTCAAACTAAATATACACTTCTATAGCTTAGAGTCACAAATGTGTTTACAGGGGATATGAATGAAGGGATAAGTACAGTTTTTCAGGGAAACTTGTCAAAAACACCTGAAGAGACATCTGAGAGAAAAGCGTGCATGTCTGATGGTCAGAAATACAGGGCTGAGTGACACACAAGCTGTGTATCCGTTCATTTAAAGTGACATTTGCTTCTTGTCTGCAACCCATGCTAACAAATGATTCAAGACACACGGTGGCTGTCAAACAGAAATGATGTGATGTGGTGTTTGGAGCACACTCAAAAGCTGTTGAGAACTCCTAGTCTGTCCTAGAGCGATGTATTTCTCCACCAAGTAAAGAAGACGTCCTCAGCTGTTTGGTTGTCTCTCTGTCTGTATTCTCATTTAGAATGTCAAACTCAGTCCTATATATGGTATCAGAGGCTGGGGGAACTGGAATGCATCTTGTATCCTCCTCAGGTTGACGGACCCCCAATGTGACTCATGTTGTGCAGGCGAGCTCTGTTCCAACCCACAGAACATTATTTTAAATTGTGGTCAAGATGTGATGCAAAGGTTTCCAAACATAACCATGTTACACACAATTACAGGGATGTGTGAGTAAAATACTTTTTATAGTGCGATGGTGCAGCCATATAAAAACAGCCTCCTGGATTTGAGTATTTGGCTCAGTGTGCAGTAAATATGATATACAGTATGAAGCTCTGGGCATATGATATTTGCCTAAAAAGACTGTGAGAAATATGTTGTACCGTAATTTGAAGTAACTTCAGCAGAAACTGGAGTGGAATATTGTTAAAATGTACGTATGTGCTGAGGTAAAACAGTACTGGATTATGAACGCACAAATTATCATTTTCCTTCTACCCTCTGAAACTCTTCAAAGGTGACAGAATATACAGTATGCAGCCAAATTAATTATAGGCTTAAATCCCTCTAGAATTCTCAAAAGCTGTGTGATTATATTATTATCATATCAAATTATCGTTTGCTAAGTTTGTTAATTATCACCCTGTCTGCTGATCATAGCCACATCACATCTCAAGTGTGAGATCTTGTGCAATTGGATTAACTGACACACAGAAAAGAATTCATGCTGCACTTGTGTTAAGAGGCGATGCATATCAACTTTGATTTTTTGAGAACATCAGTGTTTGAGGAGATTATTTTAATGACAGGATAATGTGGCTGCTGTCAAAACTTCATTCAATATTTAAGCAAAAGCCTTCAGTGATTCTTAAACATGCCTTGAAACACTGATGATCCCGACAAGAAAAATTGCTTCAGCGTGTTTACATAACATTTCAAAAGATCAGGCAAGAGACATGCCACAAATTGAAGCATCGCATGTGCCAGTCACGAATACTGTTGACAGAAAGGCCACCTGCAGACAGGATTTCTTGGGACATAATCTGATCAGTTGTGATCTAAACTTAAGTCCTTGCCCTAAAAAGGTTTGAGGACAGCTGTCAGTGTCATTGTCGGAGGGGTAAAGGTGGGAGACAAAATAACAAACTCATGCAAAGTAACACACCTCAAGTTTGCACTGCTGCAAAGGTGGATTGATATACCAGGATCAGGTTTCCAATTACTTTAATGATCATATCCCTTTTGGCTGGTGTTGTAACTGCTGTTCAGCTTTGTTAGTGCAATTTGTCTGGGTTTGGCAGTTTTTTAATTTTATATATAATTTGCAGTCTCTTTGGACCTTTATTGCTGCATGATGATTTTTGAACTGCTGATTAGCAGATTTCTCTGAGAAATGCTGCACTATTTATAAATATTATTAAGTTATACAAGAACAGTTTTCCTTTAGGTGCTTACATTATTGTATCGACATTATGTAAATGTTTTGTGGAAGTACATCATTATCTCTACAACGTCTCAAGTGATTTATCCTACACAGCTGTGTCCCGTGAACGCACCCCGGCTCCTCCACAGGAAGTGGAGTGACGCTGGCGCGTTTGTTGAAAACAGACGTTGTTGACATGACACTGGCAGACACTCACAGAGCTGACAAGCCTCGACCGCTGATGAAGTCTTTTTACCTCTTTTTTACACAGAGAGACGCAATACATTGAACATGGAGTTATCTCCACTTATAAAGAAAATAGGTAGGCTAACTTACTAGCTGAACAAATGTAGCTTAGAAGGCTGACTTTACCTGAGCTGTTAACAAAAGTCTCTAACTTGCCTAATATTAGCCGCTTGCATGCTAATGTTAGCTAACGATAGAAACCTCTAGCTGGACTCTACTTGTCCTCCAACTTAAGTATGCACAGTTATAGGAGATAACGTTAGCAAAGTAACCATAGTCAGTAAAACTTTTCTCAACTTCCACCCAGCGTTAGCTAGCTAGCTAGCAAGTTGCCGACTACCTAAAAACAAAACGTCGCTAACTTTGCTATAATGTCTCTCATCAACCAAACGCATTGTTTTTCCTACAAACCTCAGGTCACTCTCTGGTGGAGATAAGAGTTCGGGCTTTGAAGAGCATCATATGCAAGCTGGACCATTCCCTGATTTCTGTCTCTGACATTGTCCAAGAAAAGATGCTGTTTGTGTATCTTCTTGAATGGTTCAACTTCCCCGAGGTGCCAATGCAGGAAGAGGTCCTTGTATTGCTCTCATCGTTATCAAAGGTAACGTTAAATGCATGGCTAGATGGTTGATGCATTAGCGTTACCAGCACAGTCTTCCAGAGGACAGCAGCTAAAGAGGAGCAGTATACCAACTGTCAAAATAAACTTAAAATGTGATTTTGTAATTTCTTTAACGAGGCTAACCAGAATTTAACCAGTGAATTGAAGTAAGATCAATATTTGCCTTCGCCAGTTTATCACAGGATAAAGTTTCAAGGCAGGCTTAAGTCTCCTCCACCACACAACGTCTGCTTTTTACACTCAACATTTCACCAAAATTTAGCTTTTTCATTTTATGACTGTTTATTTTGTCATTTTGTTTTCCAAGCATCCTAGTGCAGCGCAGATGCTGAGAGACGTTGGGGCGGTGGACTTCCTCACCCAGCTGTCTCCTAATGTGGAACCCAGGCTGCGAGCTGTCATTGATGGAACCCTGGACCAGCTGTTCCAGCTACCTGAGCTACTCCCCAGTCATGCAATGGGCTACTCATGTCTACATGGACAACGCACCACAGCTCCAACAGGTGTTGCAAGTTGAAGCCAAATAATTGTTTGTTTTGATTCTGTCACCTGCAAACCACTGAATGTTCATATTGTTATGCAGAGGAGAGGTGGGAGAAGATTGTGTGGGTTGTTTGTTTACTTTACACAGATCTTATAACAGGTTCATCAGATGCTTGCAGTATGTGAAGTGGTACTTTAACAAATCTAGTGTCTCTGCTGTAGCGCCTACAGTAGTTCCACCTGAAGAGCATTTTCCTAAAATGGGCTATTTCCACAAGAGCATGCCAGACCATGCAGATGTACCACCTCAGAAGATAGCAGGTATCAGTTTTTGAATACTCGATGTTCATGATTTTTTTTATAGAAATTACTCTTTTTACATGTTTTATCCCTCTTGTGTTGCACAGTGCATGAGTCTGTGAGGTGTCTGAAGTTTTCTGTGTTTCCATGGCTGACTTTGACAAACACAGACACGCACATACTTTCATCCAATGAGAGGTGAGCGATGACACATGCACTGAATATAAAAAAAAATTATATATGCCTAATTAAGTTGCCGTGTAAAATTAGCAAAATTATGATTTAATTGCAGGAAGCAATTCATCGAGGGACACTTTGACCACTTTGATCAGCCAAAACAGTGATTATTAAACATATCTACTTTCATTTTAAACAGTTCCCTAAGGAGCAGCAACCCCAGCTTGGTGCGGACCACATGTGAACTTCTGTGTGATGTCATCATGCAGGACTTTCCCGCTGAAATCTTCCTGCAAAGGCCCAGTATTGTAAAGGTATCATCACTTTCAAGAATGTATGATGTTTGTCAGTCTTAGTATTCAAAACCTGTATTTGATGAAATTTTACACTTGATGCCTACCCTAAAATCTCAATGCTTCATTCAATGCAGATGTCCAAAGAGGAAAAATTACAGAATTCCAGGGCTTGCTTATTTCCTGCTTTTCTGGTTCTCAGCCAAGTATTGTTCATAATATTTAGCATTCTTGCTTATTCACGTCAGTTCGATGGCTTGTGTTATTTTGAGTGACCAGTGTGACCAACTCATAGTGGGATGTATGGGATGGTCACTCTAGCTACTGTCAAAATAATAACCTGTCAAATAATGTCCTTGAACAAAACAGCAATTTATAATTCAGTGTCCCTGATCTTGCAGGAGGTTGTGGAGGCCTCTGGAGGCTTACTTTGCTTGAGCAGGCACTAGATTGCTGTGAGGATGTAGTTTGGTCATGATGTGCGTCTTGCAGGGGTTGAAAGTCCTTGATGGAATGCTCTGCTTCTTTCCTCTGAAAGCATCACTGAATATCAGAGATTTTTATAAAGCTGGTCTTAGTCTTTGGGGGAGTGTCGTCTGTGTTATGTTGCAAATCAGAATGTGCTTCTGTCAAGTTGCTGTGTGCTGTAACTGAAATCATGTGTGGGCCAGCTGATGCGTACGGTCAGTCATAATCCTGAAATATACAGTGAAACCCGTCTTTATGTATTTATCTTACATTCAAAAGCTACACTCACTCCCATTTCTGTAAAAAAGGAAAGAAAGTGGACTGCACTTTTTGACGCATCTATTATGTCTGCAAAAAAGTACATCTTTTATGTGAGCTCCTCGTTTCATTGGCATAGACAGAGTGTTGGAGGAGACATCATTTTGCCCTGATGAGCCACTGCGAGTGAACATTACTATTTTGTTAATAAAGTGGTGCATTGCATTACATCGGTCTCAAGGCTTGTATTAGCATACTGTCACCCAGCAGTCTCATCATCAAAAAGAAATCATTATGGGAAAGTACTTTTCTTCTTGTGGCTTTACTTGGCCCCTCGTTTGAGTTACTAGAGCTATTAAGCTAAATTAAAAGACTTGGATTTAGAGACATGACATCATTAGCTACAGAGGGCAGGGAATCTGAACTTGGAACAAATTGCTGCTTCAATAATTCAATTCCGCTTGCCCTTTTTATTTAGCAAAGTTTATTACAACTTTTCTATCACTGTCTGGGTTGAGGTCCTGTTTGCACACAGCCTTTGCACGTTGTCTCAGCTTGGACTCAGTTTTTGTCGGTTTGTAAACAGAGTCATAAATCAATATATTTGCTGGCTTACAAGGATATCCTAATTGGATAATACTGGTTGTTAATTATGTCTTCAGAAAACCTCTTCATGACTCAGCTTCACAGTAACAACACTGCTCTGATATCCCCTTCTGTTGTCAGAACCTTCTGTCCCTGTTGAGGCTGGGTTCGGGTAAAGGTGAAGCGAGCTACCTGCACTTGCAGGCTCTTTCCTGCCTGCGGCAGCTTTGCGTGGGGCTGAGGAGGAGACTGCGCTTTCATCAAGATCCAAGCTTCTACTCTACAAAGCAAGGTAGCATGTCTTAGGAGTTAGCGTGCTGTACAGGTCTTTTCATGTGTTCTTAAATGCTGCTAGTTTTCAGATGGAGATCCATATTTTCTGCGTGCTTCTTCTCTTTACACATACTCTTTCATTATAAAGCACTTTATTAAACACATATGTATTATCTGATTGTAATGAGGCACTACATTTTGAATCATATGCTTCACATGAATGCATTCCTGAAGAGTACCACAGTGATTTATATTTTTCAAGTATCGACATTCTGAACTATTTAAGCGTAGTTTCAAGAAAACCTTCAGTTTTACATTTTCTTCAAATTCTAATCCCACTGATTAATTTCTTACCACTTCCTTAATCTTCTCTTTGCTTTATCATACAGGGTCTACGTGCAACTAATGTACAAGTATGTTTTTTTTTTCATTCTTTTTGTGGTCGTGCAGATCCAGTGTCTCAGAACTCGTCCTTTTCCTACTCCCAGGAGGTGCGGACACAGCGTTCCCAGGCCTCGTCCCCAAGGGCGGAGTGCTCTCCCCGTCCCTCTGTGGTGGGACGTACAGGCCAGAGGGCCAGGGGAGATGGCCAAGACGGAGATGCAGCTTCCAACAGGTGTGTGCATGTACACTCCATTTATGTGTATCTGTGCATTTTATCCAAAGGCTAAATGAGATTATAGTTAGAAAAGAACCGCATCACTTTCAGCACATCAGCTCTTGCTGTCTAAGGTATTGTTTCTTTGCATGTCTTTAGTGCTCCTGTTGGCAGTGGGTGCAGAGCTTTGCTCAGTTTGTCCTCTGTCACGCTTCTGAGGCATAAATGGTATTATGTTAGTCTGTCTTCCTTGCTTGTAGAAATAACTTTTTGATATGATTCAGCATTGTCGTCACTTCTGTTCACCAGACCCTAGACGTAACAAGAGATTGTTATACTTTTCAGAAATTTGTGCACAGTAGGATTTTTTTGTTGTGGCTTTGATAATGACAAAATTGCTACTGACACCGGCAACCCACATATGAAGATAAAACGACGTGAAAAAGACTGTGAAGGATTTTCTTCTTCAATATGAATAACACCAGGAGCCCTCTAGCGGCTGGTCTACAGTGTTTAAAAATCAGTTTCCGATTCCCGTGATGGCATGTTCAGTTTTTGTGAATCATCCCTATACAGCTCCTACGTCACTCTTTGTATTTGACTGGTCCAGATGGTGAATTTACAGTTGTCCTCTGCTCTTTGTCTGTGATTCATTCAGTGGCAGCTCACACAGAGGTGGAGCATCAGTCCAGGCCCCCAGGCAGACACCCCAGTCGCCCGCAGATGTGACCCAGTTGGCACTTCCTGACATGGGTGCAGAAGATGTCCTGGAGCTGCAGTTGCAGCAGCTCACTTTGGCTCAGTTCACTGTTGCCACCATGGAATATGCCATACCGCTGCTTAAGACAGGTAGGAGTCATTTATGTTCAGGTGGATGGGAGAAAAGATGTTTAAAATTATACTAATCAAGTATCGCCATCTGTTTTTTGTTTTTTTATTTGCTTGAGTGAAGATCAGATATTGCAGTTATCCCCTCACCTGTTTCACTGCACTGACTGTATTCTGTCATTGTTTGATCTTGTGAAAAAAAAAAACAAAACCTGGCCTTGCTCTCGCTCTGTTTCTCTCCTCCTCTCCTCTTTCTCAGAGGGTTCGCATGTGTTCCATCGTGTTCTGGAGCTGCTGTGCGACGCCGTCCTCCTGCTCGGGGACAGTGTTTGTGAGCTGGTCTGGGACGATCGCAGCCTGGTGGGGACGGAGCTGGCAAGTCAAAACACAACTCATGACAGCCTCTTATGTAGATGAATGGATACACTTCACTGAAAAGGGGGGAACTGGGTTGGCCACCTGACAATTTGCCACAGACACACAGGCGTGCGGTACTCAACTGTCAAGGAGAACTGTAGGCATGTGATTGAGCTGAATGAATTATATAAGGTTACAAAGGCTTTCTGCTGGTTACAAAGAGCTCCTCACACATCCAGGCACACCTCTCGCCTGTACCCCTGGGTTTATCCAAGCACAGAATTGTTGTGTTAGTAAATGCCTTCATTTATTATCTGTATTAAGTCCAAACAATGGATTGTGTTAAAGCAGTATGTTTTTTTTGTACTATGCAGAATCATTTGTTATTCTCCTGACTGTTTAAAGGGTATGTTCCTATACAGGGGGACTTATACACTTGTCAAACCCAGGCCCCTCTGGCCCTCTGCTGTTTAATACATGCCCAGAGCCTTGCAGCCTGAGAACTGTTTTGTCATCTTTATGTGGAGAGCAGCTTTTGTGTGCCAGACCTCTAGGTTTTTCCTATGGGAACGGCCAAACTGTTCATGCCATCCCTGGCAATGCACAGGGCATCTACTGCCCCCTGCTGGTGTATGCGCCCTATTGTTCTATTTCTACTCCCAGAACAAAGTGGCTGAGAATAGATTGTTCCAATTTATTCATACTGAGATAGGGTGGATCTGTATCTCGTCCCAAAATAACCCTGAAATCTGATTACATTCAATTCCTAACCCCTGGAACGAACAATTTTTCTCTTGGCTCGCAGCCAGTAGTTGTGCGTCTGTGTGTGTTTGTATGTGTGTGTGTGTACGCGTGCGCCTGTGTGTGTGAACATGTACATGTGTTGCTGTGTTTGTGTGGCATGTGTGCTTTTGTCTACATTTCTGTCTGTGTGTATTTTAGAAGGAGAAGCTGCAAGCCTGCATGGAACAACTGGGGGATATCCTGAGCTACCATGAGAGCTACTCAGCAGACATTCCCCACAGCTCTCAGGTTCATCACAGAATGGCTTACACAGGCACTGCTATATTCACCATTAAACTCCTACAGACCATCCTCCCTCCTGAGAAGGTGTGTGTGCACGTGTGTGACCAAATCCCAATGCTTTCTTTATGGTTTACTGTGATTACTTTATCTCCAAAACGAACAGTAAATTAAGGCTTCTCAACCTCACACAGGCTAGTGAAGGTCTCCCAGAAAACACAGCAACAGCTATTTTCCACCTATGCTTGGATACGTCATTGGGAGGTTTATTACCCAGCATGCAAGAAACAGCAGTGGCCTACTTGGAACAGGTAAACTCAGACAGCCATGAACTCTACAGGAGGGTGACCCGTGCAGCTCTCTGGATGGAATCCACTTGCAGCTTCCTCAAGGAAGCACACGCTGAGGTATGAGCCGCCTGTCACATGGCAATAACCAGTTGTAGCTCTGCATTCTACAGAGAGGGGCAGTCGGTTTTTACAGCTATGCATTTCTTCATTTAAAAACCATGCAACTCATGCCCTCATGCTGTAGTAAAACCTGTTTAGCCTGTCACTCACATATCATCATTTTGTGTCCATTCTTTCATTTATTTCTTCATTAAGGGAGAGAAGAACTGGTTGGAGTTGCTGGAGCTGGCAGACCAAGCCATAGATGGCCTTCCGTTTCACCAGCACTTACCAATCATCAAGGAATGTGTTCACATCTGCTCCTACCTGTACGAGAAAAGTCATCGCTTCCTGCAATTCAAGCCAGTCATTTATTCTGCTGCATTTATATATTAAGTGTTTTCATGCTAGTTTAAATTCCTTTTGGTTGTCCATCACCAGGTGGAAGTTCAATCAGCCCAGTCCCCTCCTCCAGACAGAGAGCCAGAAACTTTTCCTAAAGCTGCTGTCTCATCCCTTACCGCTTGTCAAGACGGAAACATACGAATGCTCTTTAAACCTGGTCAAGGTCAGGGCTTCCTCTATACACACTCGCTGTTTAAGTGAGATTGTGCAGGTTCAGGGCTAAAATTATGCCTACTAAAGCTATAACGTGGGTCTGTTTGGTGGGCCATATGGGTATATGTAAATAAGTATGATGAAGATGAGCTGAATCACAGATCTCTGGCAGTGTGCTGTTAAAAACCCCCGTGACATTTGAAATCTGTCTTCCTTTTCATTTTTGCTAACCACCATCTAGAATACATAGCTACACTTAAAGTGAATTGGAACTCTCGAATGCGCGCACAAGTGAGAGGAAAGCGATAATTTATGATGTGCTTCGGTGTGATTACATACACCCCTAGGACTGCCTTGGCATCCAGAATGTGTCACGACAGGAACCAGGAGCCTGCGGTGGAGTCAGCTTCCTTCTCCACCACAGGGTGCTCTATGAAATAAGCGCTTTTGGACTCCAGGATTCTGCAGAGAGGGTAGGCAAACATGTGTGTGCTTCCTGTATTTATACTAGATTTAGACCTTTGCAGCAGGGTTGTTCTGGCCACTGTTTAAATATGTAAGTTTAGTTAAGGTCATGCTAAACTGTCAGGGCTCACCGGTTTCATGTCATTTCTACATTTAAAAGTCACCTGCTTGTAAATGTTTTTTCGACAGTGCCTTTGTGAACTCAGCAGTTTACCTGTGATCTATAGGTGAATGTTGCTGCCAAGGATATTCTGCTATTCCTGCTCAAGGGACGATTGATGATGACACCGTCAACCTGGGACAGGTTCAATGAGGCGCTTTACCCGGTCATGCCCGTGTTACAGGTGTTGTGCTCTGTGTAGAGGCTGTGTTGTGTTTGCACTGCAGAGCTCATAAAGCCGCATCATGTGTGGAGCTTATTGCATTATATTTATTGAGCTCGGGGAAGTGCTGTGTGTTCTCCACAAGCAAAACAAGTGTGATCAAAAGTGCAATTTTAGTGCTCTTGGACCACAAAAGACTACATATTGAGCCGCCACTGAGAAAATGTAGTTATTCTCTCATTTACATTGTCTCTGCTATATTGTTTCCTTTTTGGGTGGGAAAAAAACACAGGCTTTTATTAATTGTTCAGTTTCAGGCAACAGAAAGCCTGGAAATTCTTCATGAATATACATGAGATTTTGACTAGGCTGTCAAATGTGATTTAATTCAAGGAGGCCATTCAGAGATGGGCCCGCCATGTCAACAAGAGATGAAATGAAACCACCCGTAATCAAAGCGATGCATATTTTATTTACTGTTTTGCTGCTTAGCCGGAATTCCCCATTGTTCGCTCCATTGTCTGCCAAGGCAGGCTGAGAACTGTGTGTGTGCGTGTCTGTGTGTGTGGCAGGGTTACGCCGGCACTGAGGAGTCACTGGGAAACTGTGTCCTGCTGATAAGTGACATGTCGGACGTGGCAAGAGACAAGGTGTTTCCAAGCACAGCCAAGCTAAAAGCAGCGCTCCGACTCCTCTTCACCAAACAGCCCACGTGAGTCGGGGCTGGGGTTCTTCCTTTTGTCAGTCTTTGCATTTGTATGGGTATTACGTGCCTGCCCAGATGTGTGCGCGTATCTCAGATGTGCTTATGTGTGTACTGTATGTTTGTGATGCCATGTTTGTCCTATGTCTCTGCTTGTGTGAAGTTGTTTGCCGTTGGGTTTCAGGGTTTATTTGTGAACCAGGCAAACTCCTGATAGTCTAAAATATTCCGCTCGTTCACTCATGATGTGATGGACATATTACCGCTGCCTGTTACTGTCAGCTGATGTGCTCATCAAGTCATCTAAATGCTCTGTGAGGCCTGTGTAAAACAACTATCTGGTCCCAGTCTATGAATATTGATGGAGATGGAAATTAACACCAGACACTGGCCAGGAGACAAGTCCCTGGTAAATTTCGGCAACAGCTGATAAATTTGTCCGCCATGCCAGCCATTTTTGACAATCAACCATTTGGATGTCGTGTTAGAAAAAAAACAAAACAAACATGTCAGGCAGGTAGCATATTTAGTTGAGTATTAGTACTGTAATGCCGACAGAGGGCTTGCTTTATCATCTGAATAGAGCTGTTTCATGTGGTTTTTAAACTGTGTGATTTTCAATTAAATATTTAAATCCAAGTTTTGCATAAATTCTGCTCATTATTACAGTGTGAGAATCGCAGCTGTGCAACAAATCCTGCCCCACCTGTGCAATGAAGACAACGCTTGCACAGCCAGACCAGACCTGGCTGGACAAGCGATCTCCTCACTCCCCAACCTCTACTGCCTCCGAGCCCCTTTAGACATCACACTGGACAGCAGCAACAAGTCCGTCCTGAAGGTATAAATCCACATACACAGAAGGAAAACACACTCAGATACACTGATAAGATGGAAGCACTTACTTAATGGGTCTAATGGTGGCTAGGTGGAGTCGGTGGAGAAGCTGTTTTGCATCCTGTCCTCAGACACGGTTGACATCTCCCTGAGAAGATCGGCAGCAGAGCAGCTGTCTGTGGTGCTACAAGGTGTGTGATACAGTATTTCCTCTAAGCTATTGTGTTATATTTCCATGTTGAATCTTGACTTTGGCAGGATAATACTTTTAAATCAGCCTTTAAAAGCCTACTTCCATGTACTACTCTGTAATCGCTGAGACCTTTCCTCTCAGAGTACTAATGTAGAGGCATATTTTAATGACACACTGTTATATTTTGGGCCCCTTTGAACTCCTTTATTTCCTGTCCCAACGTGTCGCTGCATCAAATTCAGAATAAGCATATATTTCAATTGAGTATATGTCAGAAAGGATTAGACAGCATGCCAATTGCTTTAGCATCTGTGTTATATAAGCAGAATGGCGTTGCTATCCATTCACATCCCTCTAATAGGTGATTTGAGGATGATATAGAGTTTAATATTCCATAATTAAGTAGAGGATGTGCCTGAATTATCAGCCACATAAAAACAAGGCTGAAAGGCCTAAACAGAGTTGGAGATGACATTTTCCGCACTTGATGAAAAGTTTGTGTGATAAGTGAGAGCTCTCCCGTTGTGAAAAACACAATTGAAATGAGTGCAGCGGAGTTGGTGCCTTCCCACCACCATATGTTTTAGACAAGCATGAAAAGCAAATAGTTGAGGATTATGCAAATGTTTATTGTCAGTGCGTATATTGAATTGTTCTCTTACGTCCCCGCAGACACAGCAATGCACCCAGTGCTGAAGAATCTTGGAATAACAGACAAAGTCATTTCTTTCATTATGGAGAGTGTAAACGGCAACAAGGTAAAAACAAACCTGCTTTGGCAAAGTGATAAATAGACGTGTGCTCAACGAATTGCTGCTGAAGCCAAATAAGACAAACCCTGCTTTTCATAAACGTAGCTCCATGCACTCCCATTTATATACATGTCCTCATTTATATGTGCTCACATGTGAGTGCATGTATTGCCAGCGGATGTGGCGGAAACCCACTGAGGCGTGCATGATAGAAGGATGAAATGGCCTGTGTTAATAGTGGCAGACAGGGCCTGGTCAGCAGTGGTTTTTGCCCTCTAGTTCCTGCAGCCTGCTGCTCATTCCCAGGCCTCGGATCAGAAGCTGCTAACGGGGATAATTGTCCAGCGTGTTTGGCTACATGGAGGTGGAGGAACACGGCCACAGTTAACAAGTGTGGATAAGAGGGATGCCTGCAGGTTGAATTTGTCCCAACGCTGCATTGCCTGCAACCTGTGCAGTCACACCATTTGGGCTTGTCTTATGTGAAGAGACAGGGAAGAGGCCCCGTGCTTTTGTATGTGAGAGACACAGAAGCAGGAGGAGACAGAAAGAGAATATGTGTGTTTGTGTTTTCCCTGCAATTAAACACCGAGCGCGTATGTTGCTGTTCTCCCCAGAGCTTCGACTGCCTGCTGGAGCCTTGTGTATGTATCCTGAGGAAGCTGGCGTATGCAGATCCATCTCTGAGGCACAGCCTGGCGCAGCACAACCTCCTGCTCCTCACACTGCTCAGGGGTACGTTCACAAGACAACTCATTAAGTAACAGCTATGCACGTTGTGTTTTGTGGCTCGGGGGCACGTTCTCAAAAAAAAAACGACGACAAGTCATCCGTTGATGCATAGCTTTTAACCATGTTGTCACACTGCAGTAAGTGGCATATTAGTATGATGCAACTTGTTGCTATAGAGCTCAGCTCAGCACCAGTACATTGTTCAAAGCTTTATCTGCAATGCTCTTGTATTTTCGTTGCCTAATTTGTAGCCAAAGTCACTCATTTTAAATCGGGGCAACAATTAATTTAGATTATGACTTCTTGATGTGACTATCTGTGCATTTGTAGATTGTTATTACTGTTTTTGGCAGAGCTGATTGTTTTGGAGTGTAAATTCTGCATGTTGTGTCTACATTATAGCATCCTTGATTTTGAAGGAGAACAAAGGCAGTGGAAGTGAGATCGCTGTCCTGATGAGTCTGTTGCTATTTGATGAGATTGCCAGCATTGAAATATGGTGAGTTTATTGTTCCTCTCATAGAGCTTTCCAAAATAGACGCGCATCCAAAAATTTGTTTGTGTTACCTGTTTTTTGCGTCACCAGGTCAGACAAATCTAACACAGACGTGACCCTCGCCCCATTCTCCCTGCCGCTGTCAGTAATACGCAAGTAAGCTGAACACTTTTGGTTTCTTTAAAGATCTCCTTCTCTCTTCCCTTTCATAAGCAACATTAACAACATTAATTCTCCAAAATCCCCCCAGGTACAGCCTCCCTTTCCGGGCGGTGACCCATCATGCTGTTAGCCCGTACTGCTGCGTCCTGCCCCCATCCTCTGACCTGTTGACCTTGGCACCTGCCCGCCAAGCCCTGCAGGTGGCCTGGAACACTGCATGGCATTCTGGGATAGACAACCTCATTGAAGAGCTGCATGGCACCTCTACTGACATTACTGAGTAAGAACCTTAATGTGTCTTACTCCTATGCATGCAGTGGGGTGTTAGCACAGTCTATTTGTAGTTGTCTGTTCACGTACAGTATATTGGTTTATTTATTAGTGTCACGCCATGCAAGAAATGAAATGATGCAGAAACTGAGCAGAACAATAATTCTATAGGAGGATATTTTTATTATAAAAAAACAAAAAACCAACCTGCTACCCAGTCCTCTATGTTCTCTCCAGTAGAGAATTGCTTAGAAGACTCAGAGGCTTGGCATCTTGTGTTTCATCTGTCTTCATTTGCTTCTAACGTGACCTAATTCAAACAGATGAGAATGTCTCTCGCACAGTTTTAACCGGCTTGATTACACCGCCACAGATGGATCAATCCACCAGAAACGAAATTCCTTACAGTGGTATGATTGAGAGAAGATACTTGTTTAGGATAGATTAGTCAATGAAAATTGAGAGGAATCTCAATCAAACTCCTTAACCTCTGATTATATTGTTGTGTCTTATTACAAAGTTCAGAATCTTTTTTTTTCCATACTGTTTTGATGTAATTTTGACAGTTTCCCTGGGTATTGCCGGTGTGATGCTTGGCTCTGCTTCTGCTTGATTCAGTTGCAAGTATTTCTCAGACAGCATCTCTCTTTGGATGACTCATAAATGTCTCATCCCTCCAGATTGGCGATCAAATATGTTTGTTAATGCAGTCATTAGTATGCTTCTGAGGATGCTACTTATGCAACACACTTGTCAGCACATCAATAGTCATGTAATCTGATCTGGAATGCATGTTTGGTTTTTTTTTTTAACCATTCGCATTTGTTCCCTGTAGATTTCATCCTGACTTAAAGCTGTCAGGGGCGCAGGTTCTGTCGCTGCGGGCAGTACACCTCCCCACCGCGCTGCAGGATTGCATCCAGGCCATCACCACAGCAGCAGGACACAGCTCGGTGACCTCTGCCCTCTCCAGGCTCAGCCTCTATCTACTGATTGACAGACTGGCCCTCCCTCACATCCCCACCCACAGCTGCAGAGACACCCTTCGCTCCCTCAGTTGGCAGGCAGCAGTGACCAGGTACAGTGCATACAAATTAAAGTACAGATTCATGTACTTTAGGTTCACACGCTGATAAACAAGCCAGTAAATTTGTCTCGTTAAGGTTTACGAATTAAGCAAATCATGGGAGGTGTTTTATGACATTTCCGCACAGTATGTCATTAGCATAACTGCTGCTGTTGAATAAGACACTTAATAAGAAACTTGTTGTGAACCAAATGTTTTTCCACGGCTCAGTGAGCACAGGTTGGCTTTATCTTTTTCTCTTTGAAGAACTGACATAAATTAATAGTGTGGAATGCTGGCTGAGAGTAAAACAGTATGATAAACTTATATCTTTGACAAAAAGTTGATCGTGTTTGGTTTGTTTGACAGCTTGGCAATGATTGTCCTCCATTTTTCCCCCATATGCTGTGATAGCTTATGTCTAATGCTTGTTATTGGTTAGTGCAATTAATATCTCGACTGCACAGTGAAGTTTTTATTCTAGTAAGTGGTCAAATAATGAGCATTAACCAGCATCACTGAGTATTTTTCCTTTAACCACATCCTCTGTCTCTTCCTCCCTGCAGGTTTCTCCAGGTGCGTCCAGCCAGTGTGGAGGATGAGAGGTTGCTGGTGGGCATTGTTGCATTTCTGAATGCCTACTTCAAACAGATACACACTGACTCTGCATCAGACCTAGAGGACAAGGACCTGTGCTGGATACTGCAGCTGCTTCTCAACCAGGTACGAACACTTTACCCCTCCTGGACAAGCGACAAAGTCGAACCTCACTACAATAGTTGTGTAGGGTTTTGGCTTAAAGGGATAGTTGAGAATATTTGAACACAAACTGTCAAAGTTGTCACGTGGTTGTGGTATAGATGCATGGACTCCTGTGTACGACTATATTGGAGCTCGCCTTTAGTGTGCATGTGCGTGGTTGTAAAATACTGCATGTGTGTGCATCTCTGTTAGCTAATAATCTGGTTAGGCTCTCCCCTCTCCAACACAGAGGGTTATATACTCGTAATCAATGCTTGAATAAATCACACGTCATCCGACAAGCCGAACATATTACTCTCTCATAACGACAGGAAAATAGTATCACAGCGTACCACCTCAGACCTGCGGCAGAGATTATTTCCAGAGCTCTTAACACAAAGTTGGAGTCAGATTTGCGCCCGAGGAGAAGAATAACCACACTGTTTTATCGAGGAGAGCTACTTTTAGGATTTAATCAGTCTCACCTTGGCTTTCTCATTAATGTGTGTGTAAACAATAAGCCCTCCCCTGGCAGCTAAAGCAGACTCGGATTGAATGCCTGGTAGGGGTGAGCAGCTCTGCTCTGCTCCGACTTTTCTGTAATTACTGAGCTGTTTCAGGAACATCTGTCGCTCTCTACACTTTCATTAACTATCTACTCCGTGTGTGTGCACCGCTCAATAAGAAATTATGGATGTTTGGCTTGCTTAGATCTTAGTTTTGCAGGGAGAGACGGGTGGTGTTAAGAAGGAGGTGCTCGCTCAAATACACCTGTCAGCCTCCTTTACATCTCATCAGTTTGTTTGAATTTGGAAAGGTCAGCAGATAAATCTTATTTTACCATTAATACTACATAATCCACTGAAGTTAATCATCCCTCTGAACAAGGAGATGTACTTTTAAGATGTGCGCACAGTTAGGAGAGTGCAAGAAGGCATAAAAAGAAATTCATAAATTATTGTTATCACATTAAAGTGGGATGAACTCAAAATGATTGCACAAAATCCAAAAACGAACCAATAAAAGCTGTTGGTGTCAATTCATCCATGAATCATCCAGGAGACAGAATCCCTCCTTAATTTGCTGCTCGGTGTGGAGACCCAGACCTCGACTCAGAGCCCGGGGGAGCCGGAGGAACTCAAGAACCATGTCAGCCAGAGACTGCAGAGAGAGCTCACCAGCTTCTTTAACCTCTTACTCCTCCGACTGACACAAACCACCGACAGGTTGGATGATTTCACACAGAAATCTGTCACAGGACAGGCGATAGACACAGTCCTCTGTTTTTCAGTCTTTTATTTCAATTTAAATATTACATGGAAAGTTTTAAATTAACAACCGTTGTCTTAAGTTGTGTCTAATTTTGAATTCCATTTCTTGCATTATAATACTAAAATAGTGAGGAAGTTGTTTATCTAACATACGGTGAAGCACAACTGACCTTCCAGGACTGTTTTTCTGCTGGCGATGTTCAGCAGTATTTTCAAATGAATTCTTGATGAAAAATAAATGAAAGAACTGTAATTGTTACTCTGTTAGTGCATCTGAAAGGTGAATGCACTCTCATGTGATGCTGTTCAGCCTTCCTGTGGGGTTAGAAAATCGATTAAAATCACCAGGATGAAAAAAGATACTGAAGTGTTCTTCCACTGTAGGGGAAGTGTTTATTTCAGTTCATTTTTGATGAAAATCCTGCGAGCTTAGTCGTTCAGAACATGAAAATGAATGCCAAACACATAAAAAGCCACAGGCTTATGATAAAGAATTGGTATGCTAATTGTCAAGCTTATATTGTCTTTTTTCTCTGCCTCTTCTCCGCCTTCGTGTCTGCCTGTTTCTCGCTCTTTCCCACTCTGTCCTTTCCTGTCTGTCCAGGCTGTGTCTGGCATTAGCAGGCCCCTTCAAGAGCCAGCTGGCAGTCCGTTTGCTCCAGAGCCTGCGGGTGTCTGACGCCCCGCGTTTCTATGGCCTTCCCAGCCTGGAGAGGACACTGCAGGGCATGGTCAGCCTGACTGCCCAGCCTGGCTGGAGCTCCCACTGCCCTGACCTGGAGCCCCCCTCCCTCTGCTCCAAATATCTCAGTGGGCTATTAGAGGTGTGTGTTTGTGTGGGGCATGTGTGTGAAGTTCTGTGCTTGCATAGCGTGTGTGCATGTGTTACAAGAGCATATGCAAGCCTCCTACCCTCTCATCAGAGCTGAGACTGCCTACAGAAATGAATAAAATGAAAAGCTCAGTACTTTCTGAGGAATTAATTAAAATTAAGCAGAATATGGTTACGGGACATGAATTGCAAAAGGTAAAAATCTCATTGATTAGATATGCCACACTGGTAAGATGCTGATGAGATTAATCAACCTTGCCTATTCCATCTGTTCAGTTGTTCAACAGTCCATAAAACAATATTGTAACACAGTGTGGACCAGCTTGTGCAGCAGGCCTCAGCACGGAGGTGTCCAAACTTTTGTTTTTGATTGGGAAAGGAGACCCCTGTGGAATAGACTATTCTGCTTAGACAGGGCCTGTTCTTTTTCATTTGGGTTGTTTAAATGTGCAGCTTTCATGGACATGAATTAAGATCAGCTGAAGACTGAAGGTTCATTTCCTTTTTCAGTTAAGATCTCAGGTGGCTGCTTCTGTCTCACTGCTACCAGTCAGAGCTCTAACTCTAAAGTCTTCTCAACCCCGCTGACCCACCTCTCACCTGATACTCCTGGCACTGTAGGGCCCTGAAGCTCAGCCGGCCTTGGGCTTCTCTCTCTTCATGTGCTCTTCAGTGCAGTCCCACACTCTGATGCCACATCAAAGCGAAATAATTAGTCTCAGCTGTATTTAGCTTGGGACGCAGTGAGTTGTATGACAAGCACACAGTAATCACCAACTCAGAAACAAGCACTCTTTGTTTCTTTGCTTTTGGTGTTCACATGACAAATGAAGAGAAACAGAAATGTGATAACACCACTTATACTTAATCACACGCAGTTCTGTCAGCTATGACTTTGCAGGATGAAAAACTCTGGATGGGAGGCAATAAAACACTCATTGCACTGTAGCACTCTATTTCAATATACCAAATAAAATCTGTCCTCTGCGCAGGTGATCTCCTCATTTTATGTAGAGTGGGGAGGCAACTCCTTGTCTTTCATGGGGAAAGGTGTGACCAAGAATGCTGTCATCTCGTTGCTTCACCTGTCCCATGAGATGATGGTGGAAAACAAGGACAAGGCAAGTGTCAACAGTGGTTCCACTGCTCTGCTGTGAGGATGTTAGAATGCAACCAAAAGCATGTTTTTCTTTCCATTTTGTCTGCATCAGGACTTTATATCCCAGTGGTCTTTGGGGAACGAGGCCGCCGCAGAGGAGGCTAGTGGCTCTCAGCTCGGTTTGGCGTGGCTCATCCCACTATGGGTCGACAGAGATCAAGAAGTACGCACAGTCTGCAGCTTCTCGTTTTCTTGAATTCATGATAATTTAAACATATATTCCAACATATGTAAACTATATACAATACATGACACTCCAGTCTTCAATATTTAGCTGTTCACTTTTCATTATTCAGCTCACACTTCATAAACTCTCTCTGTCATAAGATGAAGCGTCTAGATGCTTGACTTTTGGGACAACATGAAACCCATAAGAGTTGTGCAAGAACTCACAGACAAAAAGAAGCACATGACAGCCAGTCGCACTAAATTCTCTGTCTCTAAAAATAAAGTTCCCGCACAAGTAAGTCTAAGAGGCTCCCTTGACGGGGTAGACTCTGTCTTTGCCACCGTCAATTTAAATGCCAGTCAGCACGGCCACATTCCATATTTGATATTACTATACACACTGTAGGTGACCTGAAACATTAGCAGCATCCAGGATTTAGTCTGTGGATCTTTATACACCTACAACATCCATTCCTCTGTTTCTCCTCAAACATCGACCCAAATCCTGTCTCCCCTCTCATGTCAGGTGAGGTTTGCCAGTTTGGGGTTAGGCGCAGCTCTGTCCTCGGTGCCCAGTGGGTGCCAGGCTCTGTGTGCCAGCTGTCAGAACATCAGCGGAGGTCTGTGGGGCACGTTGCTCAACTTCCTCCTGGATCAGCAGGAGAGCAGCATGGTCCGCAGAGAGGTACGATGGCAGAAATGCAACTCTGCTCAGCTGTCTGTACAACATGTTTTCTTTATTGCTGCACTGGAAATAAGTAACATCCTGCAAGGGTCAAAATACAGAACGGTTCCACACTTATATTAACACAAGTGAGGGAAGAGTAAGGTCAGAAAACGTGGCTGGACTTCTTTGTATTACTAGCCAAATACAGGCAGATGGCACTGTTGCTGATGCAGTCTTAACTTGACCCAGAGTGTGTGCGTCTCTCACTTTTTTTTTTTTTTTTTGGCTTGTGTGTCCAGGCTGCATTTATCCTGCAGAACTTGCTGGTGATGCCCATGCCTGCCAACGCAGAGGAGGCCAAGGACTCCCACTGGCAGGTCAGCAGCTCTGCCAGCCAGTTAAAACGCTTTTAGACCGTGAACTGTTTTCTCTCTCTGTCTCTTTCAGTTTCTCTTTGTTTCCATCCCCTCTCCGGTCCTCCCTCCCGTTCCTGCCTCCCCTCTTGTTGAGCCCTGCAGGGCGCAGACCAGGGTTGTTGCCAGAATTCGAGCTCTGCTGGGGCACAGGCCTCCAGCACTTACATCCAAAATAATTAAGTTTAAATCTCTGTCAAAACACCAACAGCGTCTTAATTTGGGATGTCATGACGGGATGTCTCCCTTCAGGATGAAGGGTGAAAACGAAAAGTATTATTTCTTCTCATCTTTTAAAAGCAAGGCTCATTGCCTAGAAAAAAAATAAAATCTGGTCCAGTTGTAATTCCCAGAAAAATGTAAAACTTAAAAACAAGGCTTTTAGAAGAAAAATACTATGACAACAAAAAGCTCATGTAAAATAAATCACTGCCACAGCTGAATTTAAAGTTGTCTTCAGTTTAATATAAAATGTGGAGAACACAGATCCAGTGACCTTCAGTCAAAGTAAAACCCACCTGGATTTTGCCTTCAATCCATCTATTTGCTCCTTTTTCTCACCTCTGTTTCCTTTACCTCGTTACTGATGAAGACCGAGTGCACTCATCCCTCTGCAGCTGTTCCCACATCAACTCTCTCCTCTTGCAGCACCCGTGTGTCCATGATGAGGTGTCTGGTGTGTCTATGGTGGGTCTTCCGGCGCTCCAGGCTCTGCTTTACCACTGTCAGTACTTTCAGCATGTGGCTCTCTCTGCCTCCAACTGTTTCCAAGGCAGGTACACGTTCCACCTGCAACCTCGTGCTGATGCCACCACCGGACCAAGTCGTCAGGAAAACAATTCGCTGGGTAGGTTTTATTTTTGTGCGTTTGGATTTTCGCATTGTTTTTCCAGTCTAAGTCAGTGTGTCATCATGTGTGTATGCTTGACTAGATTCTGAGAATTCTCTGTGGTTTTGGAGAAGCGAGCCACCGGCACCCACGATCAACTCCAGCAGACCTTCCAGCTCCCTCTCCACATCCAGCACAGTGGTCAGCAAAAAAAAAACAAAACACACACATGCACACACACTAAGATGTTGGAAATAAAGCGCTGCATTAAGTCAAGTGGATCATCATATCTTCATGTTGTCATTGCAGGTAAGAGGTTCAGGGTTGCACACCCCTAAGGGTCCCTCCCCATTGAACATCACAGAGGATACTCCTGCCAGCAGACTGATGGCTCAAGGTACTGCAGAGAGAAATGTGTGTGTATGTGTGGGCGCACGTGCATTCAGTGTAAAAGCAATGCAGCATGGTTTAGTTTTTCATACCTCATAAACCGTCACGTTATTTTCCTTTGAAACATCATTGTGGTCGGTGATACATATGAACTAAAACCATTCCCCATGTTTGTGTATTTGGGTTTTTGTCTTCTATATACAAATTAAGAAGTGGAACACTGTTCGCTGGTGTTTCACTCAGTTTGGTGTTTTTGATTATGTGGTCACAGCGTCTCTCGCTCCAGACAGTGTGTGAGCCACTGGGGAGGCGTCTCTATTAGCTCTGTATTGATGTGTCTCACAGGCCAGAGTGACACAGACACCAGCGACTCCGTTACCTCCCAACACTCCCGACAGGGCGAGCCCTCAGCAGTGGAGCCCGTTGTCATGGTAACGCCCGACCTCATGACGGCCCACTGTGGCCTGCTGACTAACCTGCTGGCCATCCTGCCAGATTTCACCCTCACCGCCATCCGACACAACCAGCTCCTCCAAGCACTCGCCGGGTAAGAGGTTTGCACGCCGCATGTCGACACCGCCTGCTCTTATGTGTTAATCATGACAAAAACGGGGAGAGAGCATCATGTTGTAATCTTTATTGAAAATATTAAAATGTACATCCAGGATAAAGTCCTCACTTGTTATATTCAGCCGGGTGCTGAAGTGTTTAGTGGTAAGTTGGCTAAGTGAATTGATTGATGGAAAAGTCATAAAATCAACATATTTTTGTCATTTTGTTTATCACCATTAAAGATGATCTGAATAAATGTGTGTATATTTTATTCAGTGGAGAATTAATGTTAATTGTAGCCCTCGTCCCCTCCAGCTCGTTTCTTTCAAAAACACACACTTCAACACCATCTTTTCTTTTCCTCGTCAGTCTGGTGGATATTGGGCCCTTTGAGAAATGTCTGACTGAGCTGAAGAGACCCAACATCTTACCAGGGGAGAGAGAAGACATCAAGGGGCAGGTGAGGAACACTGTGATCGACAGTTCTGAAGAGTTTTTCAACTTTTTCTTAGTTATTATGACTTACCAAAAAAAGAAAAAAAGAAAAAGAAAAATGTGGGTTGTTACAGTACAGTGCCAGCTTCAGTGCAGCACTGGGTTGTCTGAGGGCACCTCCAGATTTTTGGTGTGGGTGGAAGCTCAAACTCAAAAAAACATCATTGTTTTTATGGCTCGGAAAATTAGCTTTTAAAAAAGAATAACTTGTTCTTAGTACACATGCGTTTCAATCTTCTCCCTAACCTTAGCTGCTCAGTACATTCGTGCAATCTGTTTGAGTGGTTAATCATTCTTCCTGTGTGTGTGTGTGTGTGTGTGTGTGTGTGTGTGTGTGTGTGTGTGTGTGTGTGTGTGTGTGTGTGTGTGTGTGTGTGTGTGTGTGTGTGTGTGTGTGTGTGTGTGTGTGTGTGTGTGTGTGTGTGTGTGTGTGTGTGTGTGTGCGTGCGTGCGTGCGTGTGTGTGTGCATGTGCATGTTTCTAGTCTGTCACTCTACTTCAGTTCCTGTCCAGCTTCTGCAAACTGCTGCAGTCGTGTGTCACGGTGAGCCAGGAGCTGATTGGCCAGATGGACTTCCTGAAACAGCTGTTGACTACTCTGGTGGCCGTGCTCACGCTGGACACCAAAGGATTAGGTCAGAGCCTTATGTGAAATCCAAATGGAAGTCATCGTTCTTAGCAAATAAAGTTGATAATGATAATCCAAAAAATACTTCATGTATGTCACCATTATTGATCCGTTTTTGAGAAACCATCAATGATGCTCCAAAGTCTAACCGGCTCTGCCTGCAGTGTGTTCTACACTGTGATCCGTGTGTGGCTTCGTGGCCGTCTCGTGTCATTAAATTTGTGAGTCACTCTTTCCCTCTTCAGACGCAGGTACCCGAGACGCGGTTTGTGTGTGCTGGGCAGACGTGTTTATGCTCCTGGCTACTCTGGTGAGGAGGGACAGCTCAGCAACGTACCCATCTGTCTCTGCTGCGCTGGGGAGACGCTGGCGGACGTTTGCAGGTACACAGATACTCTGCTCTGTTTGTGTGTGTGAAGTGTGTGTGTGTGTGTGTGCGTGCATTTGCTAAAGTCAGTAAAAGTGACAAAATTAATTCTGGTTTAGGCTGCAGAATCGGTCCTCCAATCATCTGTTGTGGATCATTTCCCACAATTCACAATCGTAGATTATTGTCTTTTTTGGAAACATTTAGCCGTTTGGTTTAATTTGAATAGCCCTGTGAGGTCTACAAGTCAGACCCTTGATACATGATGAAATTGGGCTGTAAAAGCATTTTTTTCATAATCATAAAAACTGATAATCATGATTAGGGTAATTATACTGATTGTGGTAACTCACTAAATAACCAGGATTAGCATTTTAGGTATAATTGTGCAGCTTTAATTCTGGTTCCAAAAAAGAGAAATTGTATCATATTAACACATTCTTTGCATCATTACTGAGCGTATTAGCTCCTCTGAACAGATGCTAGGATAGGATAATTGCATCCTGTCCTTACACTACCTCCATTCCTCCTACACATCTTCTTCTGTGATTAATGGCGCAGCAGGGAAATCTGATGAGTCCAGTAAAAGATGAATGCTGAGCCTTTGTGCGTGTATTTATGTCTGTGTGTATATGTTTATGGTAACTGGGTGTCTGCATACACATTCACATGATTAGTGTGTCCTCCACTGGTGCATGCTGCCTCAGTCATGGACAAATGTCTCGCTGTCAAGGGATTTGAACAATGGATTTGCCTTTTTTTTTGTCTTGCCGTGATTCAGTGTGTATTGCTGAGTCATTCATTAAAAGAAAGCTATTCTCCCATCAGATCTCCTCATTTTCCCCGTGTGTCTGCAGGAACATTATCAGCGTGTGTGAACGAGAAGCAGGCCGACTCTCTTCTTCACACAGTGGCTCTGCAGTTTCTCTCGACAGTTTTCGCAGAGGAGACAAAGAGTCAGGGTGTCGAGGTCACAACCTCAAACTCTAAACACGCTCCTGCTTTGTGTGACATTGTGAATGGCCCCTCGGCCGGCCAGCTGTGTGAGCTGTTACTGCAGGTAGGTGGAGGTGGTGTGGGGGCACGTGGGCGTCTGTCTAGACCATGGTGCACAGTGGGAGTGTTTTTTTTTACGTACAATCATGTGTGTGCGCTCATGGTGAAGTTTCTTTCAAGAGTGTGTTATTGTGCATTCCTCTTTGACTTCTCATGCCAGTGTTTGGAGAAGAGGACCTTTCAGGACCCTTTAAAAAAGCTGACAGCCAGAGCTCTGATGACACTGCTCGCCTGCAGTCCCACAGCTCAAAACCATGCAGCCAGAGGTAACTCCCCAAACCTCAGGCCGTCAACTGTTAGATACTCTTTGAACATTTAAAATGAGTCACTAGCTTGTTGTCTGGGGATCCCCAGAACCCCGGAAAAGTCAAATATCATCAGTAGTCCATCATTGAGAGCTCTTTTCTGCCTGTTATGGTGGATATCTTCCTATAACTTGTCATTTAATGTGAGGTTCCCATTCTGAACTTTTTTTTTCCTAGCTGGTCTAATTGACAGCTGTGTGGAGCAAATGAAACAAACTCACTCCCATCTCCACCTGGAGTCTGTCCGACCCGGCAAGGCTTCTCACCGCAAAAAGGTGAGCAGAGACCGGCTGGAAATTTCCAGCGTCGGCCTGTGTTTGTTTTTTCCCCCCCATTGGATATAATAACAATCTGAATCCAATATGAATGAGTTTTTGGATAAATATTATGAATATCTGTCATAGTTCTCAGCAGTTATTCCCCTTTGCTGTAATGGAGCAGTAAAGACACAGTAGCTTTTAACCATATTGGTCTTTGTTTTGTCTTTCTACATCATCAGGAAGAGGCCCATCTGAAGGAAGTCAAGCTGACTGTGGAGATCCTGCGGAGTGCTCTTTACCGTAACGATGAATGCAAAGTGAGCCTCTGTGCCTGCCTTTTAATTTCCCACTGCTAATTGGTTTTTAATGGAACCTCAGAGTACCAATGCTGTGCCTGTAAATGGGATTCCGCTAAATGTGCATGGTCCTGCTAACATCTCAGCAAGTTTAGCTTCTTAAGCCCTGTAATGGCATTACTTATGAAGCATATTAGCTGGTTTTCATTTTCTAAGTGGCCTTTCTGTCACTGGTGGTTACCTTGGACTAAATGGCCAGGGAGGCTGTGCTGCAGTGTTTACCCTGCCATTATTCTCCTCCCCGTGTGCTTCTCCTACTAGGAAAATGTTGAAGCATTTCATGTTGATTACTGCCATCTGTGTTTCTGCAGTGACATAAATCATGTACATGCCTGTATATGGGTCTATTCCTATGCAAGTGAGTGTGTGTGTTTGATCCATTTGTATTTGTGTGTGTAGGTGGTGGCCACAGATGCTCGCCTAACACTGGCACTCTATGCTCTTTGGCCTTGGCTCCTATTGGACGACCCCACCATGGAGGCGGCGCTGGAGCTCCTGTGTGTCTACACGGCCAATTGCGCCACAGGTCTGTTTGTGTGCGCGCGTCTGTCTGTATGTCTTATGTGTTTGTGCAGGCACTGTGCCTGGCCCGTGCCAGCCCATCGCCTCTGTCTGCGGTCAGCAATCTGACTGAGTCACACACACTTTGCACTGAGGGCCCCATTGTCCTCTCCAGTGACCACTGAACAACATTGTGTCTCACTGTATAAGACCAGTGCCTGCTTGCCTGCCAGTCACAATGGGGCACAGTGTCGGGATGTAGGGATCAGGCTGCATGGCTGTCTCACTGTATGTATGGCAACGGGTTTCAGACCAGTAGGAGATGATGTGGCAAAGCACAGAGCATCTCTGTGTTGCCTGAGATTCAGGCATTCCATCATGCAAATGTAAGAATTGTGTCTGTGGAAATCAGAGCAGCAATAGCTTTTTGAAAAGAGGAAAGGCAAGATTCATGGGGAGGAAACAGTGGGGAAATTTTACTTTGATAAACGGCTTGTGGTGCCTTTGATGAGTTTGTGTGTGCGCACGCACGTGTGCGTCTGCGACTTGTGTAGCTGCGCAATGGAAATCAGTTTCATCAGTGAAGGAAAGGAAGTTTCATGTGCAACACTTATGAACGTTTGTGTGTGTGTGTGTGTGTGTGTGTGTGTGTGTGTGTGTGTGTGTGTGTGTGTGTGTGTGTGTGTGTGTGTGTGTGTGTGTGTGTGTGTGTGTGTGTCTGTCTTTATGTGTATCTCTGTTTGATTGGCACCTGTTCCTCAGTGGGTGCGTTCGCTCTGATCTAAACTCACTCGCTTTAGACCTCTCATATGCTCAAGCTGTGAAGCACCAGAAATCAGTGAAGTCGGGCACAGTATCTCCCTAAAGGTTAACCGAACAGCAGGTTGTGTTCAGGCTGCATGCAGCCAGGCTTAGTATTACACCATCCGCCCTCAGGCTACCATTTTGTCTCCTGAGACTGCTACATTTCTACTGAATGTTTCATCTCCAGTGTTCCTCCTTCATCCAAGGCTTTGTTTGCACTGCTAGTTCAAGTCAGATTGTTGTTTTCATCTGTGCCACACATATTTCCACAGATATTTTTGTAGCAGCCCTAAAACTTGCTCCCTCAGACAGACAGAAAGTTTAAAAAAAAAAAAAAAAATGTTTTTTCTACACTTCTATGAAATGATCAATTCTATATGGTTGCAAAAAAAAAAAAAAAATCATGAGATTTGTAGCAGCAGTGGGGGATGCCTTTGACTCACATCAGTAAAGTAGATCCATTATAAAGCAAAGCTCCCTTGTCAATTCTGTGATAGACCAGCTTTCTTGACAGGTATTGAGATAACCTCAGGCTAACATCAGCATACGCCTGTTGCTGTACGTTACCATTCCAGCATTAGTATAACCAACAAGCTGTCATGTTCTCCAATAACCAACATCAATCAGTGTCAGGCTATATCTTGTCAATGCTCTCTGTCGTCAGCTAGCTAATTTCTGGATTCCATATGTAATCTGCAGCTGCAGCAATTAGTCCTGTTAGTTATACTGATGTGAATATGGTGCCAAAAGAGAGATGTTTTTATTCGTATCACTTATTACTATGTTATCTGTTCGTGTTTACATTTCTGAATGGCCCTGTAGTCGAATAAATTGTGGCCAGAGCCTAGGGCTAAATCTTTTCCCTCCCTCCCAGAAGATGGTGTTTTTCATCATCAGTCAGAGTGTTTTCATGGTGAATGAAGATTAAAAGCCAGTTAAAAGATTTTAGAAAAGACAACTTTCATTGCTGTTTTAAAGTTAAAGGTGCGGTTTATTCTGTCTTTGCACAAGCGCTCCACTCTCCATTGTTTTCAACATTTTGGCCAAACGATCTATGCACGCACACGCACAGCCATGTTTTGGTATCGCGGGCAGACAGCCGTGCAGCCCGATGGGTCAGTCTTTATTTTTGCGGCCGCTGGTGCCGCCGTCTGGGCAGCGAGCTAGCTTTAAGATAAACAGAAAGAAGCAACCAGTGCCATCAATAAAAAGAGAGCATTTTGCTGAGTGTCACACTGTGTTTGCACTGGACTCGTCTTGGTGATAAAAGTGGCTGCTGAGGCTGCTAACAGCACGCAAAACTACAGTCTGACAGAGCAATTACAGAAATGTGACTGTTTTGATTGATACCTTTGAGCTAAACAGACTGCAGCCACTGTTTGCTTATCGCTAATGGTATATCATAAGGTTAAAATCACATTAGCCGCTCCCACAGTCCACTGCTCAGAGTTTGACCGTTGCCCTCAGTGGATTAGGAAGGAGCAGTTGTTGTTTTTGATGTCGGCACAACCATGTCAATCAGCGCTACCCTTGACTGGCTGCCTTGGGGGCAGTGAGCAAGGCTTGTGGCATTTGCATCATGCATTGATTATTGCTCTTTCCATTAAAGACACAGGGTTAGGGTTGGAAAATGATGCTGCTTTGAAACAGACCTCCATCCTTTTTCTGCTGTGCTTTGTGATTACTGCGCACAATGAGCTCCTGCCTACTCACATTTCACAGCATATATGGTACATGTGTGCATGGGTGTCTGCTGGTATGTGAGAGATGTACATGCTTCAATGACTCACACAGAGACGCAGTATTTGTGAAACAGATTTTGATAAATACCAGAAAAGTACTCATGAATGTTTCTTTTTTTTTTTTCCTTTCAGCATGCAGTTCGCTTTGTGGCAGCGGCTCTGGTGGTGCACCAGGATCTAAATGCACACTTAGCAACTCCCTGATGCACTCTGTCATGAAGCTGGCCTCAGGGGTCGCCCCAGATAACAGCCCAATCCAGAAGCTGGCCTTCGCTCTCTTGGCTAACCTCGCCATGTCACGTGACTGCAGAGGCCTCCTGCAAAAGGTACAAGCCTGATACACAAGTGTACATAAACTTGAAGACATTAAAACATGATTTTTTTTTTTCTTTTTGTCAGAGTGACATTTTATCCAGTAATGCTTCACTTTTTGCCCCAAATGAGGATTTTTTTTTTTAATGTGTCTGTTCAAATGAGCCAATTCAGCAGTTTTCTTAAGTTCCTTTTCACTGAGTGTGAAAAACAAATTTACAAGTCAAATTCATTTAAGTGTGATATGCAGCGTTATGGACTTAAGAAGAATTCATAGCACTGACTAAATGACATAAGCTTCTCTCTTCTTCGCCTTCACACTTACACCACGCTGCGTGGGGAGCAGCTCTTACTGATCTGTTCACATGACCCCAAACCTCTTCTAACTTCTCTTTCTGCCTCATTCTCAGAGTAATTTCCTGCAAGCCTTCCTGTCCGTGCCAATGCCCAAAGCGGGTGGTGTTAAAACCACGTCTGCAGGTTGCAGCCTCATGGGCCTGTGGCTGAGGCTGCTGGTCAGTCTCTCGTTCGCAGAGGACGGCCAGCAGAGTATACTTAGGGTGACCGGAGCCCTGGAACTGCTGACAGACCTGGCAGAACACCGGCGCCACGCGCTGCTCGCCCTTCACAACCTGTGCTTCTGCCCTGCCAACAAGCCACACGTCATTGCCAACGGTATGGACGGGAAGTGGGTTAAACTTCACTTCTCACACAAGATATGAAAGCGTTAAAACAGCTAAGTATAGATGAGGAGGAGAAGAAGCTTTCATTTGTCCATTATAGACTAAATGAATGTAAGCAAAATGTCAAACTATTCCTTTAACTCCTTCAAGGTGAATCTCAACTGCTTTTAGGCACTTTTACTTCATTTTGGTTCCACAAGTGAACTTTGTGTTTTCCTCTTTTTTTTTATTAGAATTTCCATTTCCAAATTCCACGTTCCTTCCATATAAATTCAGCCTTTTCCAGCCCGTACAAGCCCAAACATACGCTGTCTGCCGAGCATGAAACGGCAGAGGTACGTAAGCAAAAGCAAAGCAAACAAGCGGTTCGGTGAAGAAAGGCAAGCATCCAGCAAGCTTTGGAGTCTAAGAGTAGTATTTTTTGTGAGGAGCACCAGCTCGAGCCAAACAGGGTGAATAACACTAACATTCAGCAGGTGGCCAGAAAAACAAGTGCAGTGGGATCATCGTGTTGGTCTGTATCTGCCGGCTGAGTACATGAAATGTGCAAATCTTTAGTAAGACATAGAAATACAGAGTACAGTGTAAGTTTGGCATCTATCATTCAATAACTTAGGAAGAAAGCATCAAGTGTAAGAAGATTCTAGAACATGTAGGTGAAGAAGGAAGGAAGGAAGGTGAGGAAGCCGGCTAAAAAAAAATACATTACCACCCTCAAACAGTGCAAGCTGCAGGTGGGAGTTGTAGGACCAGATGGGTGAAATCATGTGACTGTATTTTTTGTTTCCTGTGGAAAGATCACATTTCCTGCGTGTGTGCGTGTTGTGCTTTCAATATCTCAGTCAGCGGTGATGAGCGAGAGGACCACATTACCTTTGTCACATTTCTGCAGGAATAAGTAAAAGTGCAAAACGATTGTTGCTGTGAGGTACGAGGAAATGACCCAGATAAAGACAGTGTCGTGACACCTTGCACCTCAAAATATCAGCATGTTGTGTTTTCCAGGGAAAGGTTTACTGTATGCTTGTATGTCATCTGTGCTTTAATAAATTAAATCTTTGAATTGATGAGCGCTTTTCATTATCTTTATATCTTTGCTCCAGACAAAGCCATGAAGGCATTGCTGCGCTGTCTGGAGCGTGAAGACATGGAGACCCGCTGCATGGGAGCGTCCGCACTGTGGGCGTTGCTCCATAACAACCAGAGGGTACAAACACACACACGCATCCCCGCATTAAAACTTCATTTTAGTGACTGGCTCGTGTTGGAGTTTATTGGTGGTACATGTCCAATTAAATCCCTCTTCACCCTGAAAGCTTCCATTGTCCTCTCACACGCGGATCAGATGATCAACCTTTTTATCTCTGATCAAAACAACTCGCCCTAATCTATGTTTCTACTTTCCCCTCAAAGGCCAAGACTACTTTGAAGTGTCCCTCGGTCCGATTGAGAATCGAGGAGGCGCATGCCGTCTCTAAGAAGGGTATGCATTTATTCACTTTGATGACGCACGCGTATCAGCACCTGTCATGGCGCTCCGCATTTGCATGTCCAAGTGTTTACGAATGTGCTTTTTTCCCTCTAAACTGCAGATGCACAGAGCAGTCAGGAGCCTGTGAGTGCCTACCTGTTGAAGTGCCTTGAAAACCTTTCCCAGCTGCTGAATAACTGAATGTATTTATATTCTTTGTTTTGTATCATGTTTTCTACTGAACAAATCTGAATTAATTTTGATATTAAAATGCCAAGTGGCAGATTCAGCTGCTGTCTCGCATCGCCTGATTTCACTCAAACAAATTGTGCCAACTCGAGTCATACTTTGTGGCCATGTTCATTTTTCACCACCACCACTCTTGTGGTGAGCCACCATAAGGTTTTATTTTATTTATTGAA